>NC_072471.1:18229999-18317521 GCF_027596085.1 Anoplopoma fimbria | reverse complement strand
ATATTGGCTAATTAACAGTTCTTCAATATGGTCAATGGCAATTCTATTTGCACAAAATGAAGGGTGGTCACTTCCACAGTCGTCACTTCCCCCTAACGGGCCATTTATTACCCACCCCAGTAGGGTTCTGATCGCGTAGGGTCCATCTTCACCTTCACGACTGTTAATGACCTCCCAAGGCTCCATCAACTTGGAGGCGTTTGTGCCAATTAACAGATCCACGTCAGCGTTTATGTGTTGAATGTTTACATTGTCTAAATAATGCCATTTTCTCAGCTCCCTTTCACTGATTATGTTGGCTGTAGAGACGGGCATTTCTTTCTGGGTAAACACTTTGGGAAGTGGATAGAAGCTCTCACCAGACAATCCGGAAATCTCCAGACTGTCAACGATAGAACTTTCTATTGAGTTGTTATGGCCCAAGGTGCGGATATGAATTTTGAATTTGCGTCCTTCCATGTTCAACCTGTCGACAAGCTTCCTGGTGCAGAAAGTTCCTGTACTCCCTGGGTCCAGAAAAGCGTAGGTTTCAATAACCCTGTTTCCCTTTGCGCACTTCACCTTAACAGGCAAAATGGGAAGAATACCATTGCAGTGGCCAGCCCCTGTAAGACCCCAAGCGGGGATGTTGTGCGGCTCTCAGATGTTTTTGACCGCTCACTGTTCTTCCCATCCTTTGAAGAAACCCTTTCTTTCTCTTCAATGTGCAAAACACTGGGGTGCGTTCGGTTGCACTTTTTGCAAGTGATGCGCCTGTCGCAATTCCTGCTCAAGTGTCCTGTGCACAAACAACTGAAACACAGACCTTTCTCCTTTAGATAGTCCAGTTTCTCCCTGTGTGGTTTTCTTCCCAGTTTAAAACATTGATCTAAAACATGACCACCAGCAGCACAATACTGGCAGAAGACAGAAGTAGTTTTAGTGAAGGTGGTCACTTTGCCGAGAGCCTTTTCCCTCTGGTCACCATCTGGTCTGCTGCATCCGTCCTCATTCCTGTGAGTGTCTGCTTTATATCCATCCTCAATGACCACCTGTGTTGCAAAGCTGTTTCTTCTCAGCTGTGGCGTCACCTGTATCTTGCTCACTTTTGTAGCTCCTTTGAGCACAGGTGAAGTGTCCTGTATATCACCAAAGACTGGATCTGAAATGATTCTGACCTGGCACTCAATGAACTTGACAAGGTCTGAGAATCGTGCCCTTCGACCAGTTTTCTCCAGTACGTCACATGCCTTTGCTCTCCACTTGTCTCTTAGTTTATACGGAAGCTTCTGACTAAGAATCTTCATGTTCGCTGGCATGTTAAGTTCCTCCAAATATTGAAGATCTTCCATAGCGTTGGAACACTCACGGAGGAAAAGCCCATAAGCTTTGAGCGCTTTGGTGTCTTCAGCTTTGATGCTTGTCCATCCTGTGACCTTTTCCATGTAGGCCGCTGTTATTTTGAACTCATTTCCAAAGTGCTCCTTTAGTAACCTTTTAGCGACAGCAAATCCTTTGTCTGCAGTCATGTGAAGGCAGCTGCGTACAATATCTCTAGGCTGCCCCTAGTGAATTGTTCGAGATAGTACAAACAGTCTCCTTTACAGCCAGTCTTTGCTTCCACGCAGTGCTCAAATGCCCTCATAAATGTGTTGAACTGCAAAGGGTCTCCATCATAAGTTGGAATTTCTCTGCGCGGCAGCAGATGTGATGTTTGCATTTGAACAAGGAGAGCCGTTATGTCATTCTGTTGTTGCAGCAGATTGTAAAGACCTGCTGTCTGATTTTGGTCTTGCAGGGGTTGCTGCACTTGTTGGCCTAGAGTGGGTTGAAAGCTTTGACTGAATGTTGGCATTGATTGCAAGTGAGGCAGTTGAGAGCCATGACTGACAGTTGGCTGTGGTTGTGATGCAAAATGCATGGACAAAGATGCTGAAACGATTGAAGTTTCAGCATTGCATTGTTGTGGTAAAGATTCACGCTGCTGTGCGGGTGGAGCCACATATATTGAGGCCTGTGGATTGAGAGAGGTGAGCTTAGATCTAGCCCCTTTTCTGAAGTAGGAAGCCATTCCATCAGATTGCCTTGAATGGATGCTTCCTAGCTGTAGCACTGCTAGCTTAGCAGAAGTGGCAGCTATCTCAGTGTCCAGCTCAAGCTTCTCCCTTTTTCTCCTCCAGAGAAGTTCCTGCTCCTCCAAAGCATGTTTAGCCTTTAAAGCAGCAGCTCGGGCCAAGAGTGCGGCCTGTTCCGCCTCTGCCCTGCGTCTGGCTGATGAAGTGGAGAATCTGCTACTTGACGATCTGTTTGAGCCTTGACTGCACATTTGAAATGCTGTCTTGAGGTCCAATCTCATTTTCACTTTGGACAGTTTGAGATTGTTCAGTTTGACCCAGCAAATCATCATTAACCTCATCATCATGATCATCACCCACTTTAGTAGCTGGACAAGCAGCAGTGTCAGACAACCATTGATTTGTACCCACAAGAAACTCCTTTACATTCAACATTTTGTATTGGTACCATATTTCATGTTTGCTTGCTTCCTCAGCAGGCAATAAACCCAATAAAGATGCATGCACCTGCTGTATTGTGTTACACAACTCATTAAAAACGGTTAACTCATTTTCAACCTTATTCACATGTTCTTTATCACCCATGAATTTAAGAATAGATTGTTTTACTTTAGACAGTTTACCAAAGTTAGACTTTCTTTCCTTTTCTAAAAAGCTTATTTTTTCCAACAAAGCTTTATGTGTTAATTTACCCACACGTTTTTCAGTTACAGATTTTACCTCTGCACCCGCAAGCTCAGTCTCAAGGCCCAGTTGGCCTGTTCCCTCTTCAGCCATAATGACGACAAAGTCAGTTGGCTTTATTAGTCCGCAAAATAGTTTGTGTTGCGCAAACAACTCGTCTCCACGAGAAAGTTATTTTTAGTCGGTTGCGAGTCTGCTACCAATGCATTGGGTTTACGCGAATGTGTGCACACAAATTACCATGGCCATTCATATCAGCGCTGATCCACACATACCCCAATCGAGCGTTGGCCGGCTTTGATGAATGATGTCCCGGTGAGATGATGCTGTCGCTGACCCGTAGCTCACTCCGGTAGCTCCAGCTCCGTTAGCGATCGGTCACTCCAAACACAGGGGCGGCTGGCCCATAGTGGGCGATAGTGCACCGCCCTCCCTCACATCCGTAGTTTCCAAAGAAGACGTTAATCCACAATGTAACAAGTCGGCGTCCTCTTGGTGAACGTTCTCCAAATCGAAGCAGTTTTTCGACCTAAATGTACTGACTAAGCCCTAAACTTAGTAGTACTGGTTGTTGATTCCGTTTATAGTTTCCGACGTGCGCCCAGCGCGCTCCAATTACCGCAAAAACGAAGACAGTTCAGTTTATTTTGCTGGTTTATTTTCCTTCCAATAATACACAGCCGCAATAATTCTAACTCAAAATACATGTAACAAAGACCATACACTCATGTTTACAATGACTGAGGTAATAAGTCAAGTGAGAAGTAGAGTCATTTTTCCATTGACTTTACTCAGACTTTACGTAGACTATGCAATCGGACTTCTTTTGGCAACCAGAGGAGTCGCCCCCTGCTGGCTGTTAGAGTGCAGTTAGAATGCAGGTGTAAGCCACTTTCACATTAGCCTCACTTTGCAGAAGCAGAGGGCCTCCCTTGGTACCCCCACAGTGAATTTATGCCAATGCTTAGGGATTGTGTCGTGGTCCCGATCATCAGCGTTTGAACCAGAGACGGAACCAGCCATCTCGCATCTTGCTGTGTGGACACTGTCACTGACTCATCAAGCAGAACACTGTATGAAATCCCTGCTTTACCCAAGCACTGTTCACCTCACAGTTGGAGATGAATGCACATTACTGATTTAGCAGCCACCTTGCTGAAGTGCTTTTTTCTGAGACTCTGACCTCCATGTGGACAGGGAGGAAAGTGAATGTCCCTCTCACCTGGTTGAGGACAGTGTCGAGCTGGTTCTGGCTGACAGACAGCAGGCTCTTCAAGACTCGTCTGAACTCCTCTTGGCTAACCAGTCCTGTACCACCAGGGTCCTCAGCCATGAGGGCTGACTTGATGGCCGCCAGTCTGCCGTGGATCAGAGGCTCCAGCTGCTCCAGGGTCAGCTGCTGGCCTGGGAGGCCTGAGTGGTTCAGATGAGGATGAAATATCTTATGTAGTTAGAGTTTCACAGGACGGAGAAATACATAAAAAAAAATGTTGATGTACATGCTTGTACACTATATATATATAAAAAATGAAATTAAAAATGATATTATATATAAAAATATATATAATATATATATTATATATATATATATTATATTAGTTTTTTTATTTCTTTAAAATATATTATTATTATTGGTTAATACATTGTTTAATCACTTGTAAGCCCTATATACATTTTAAATCTAAAATATTTAATTTAATATTAAAAGACCCTTTTTCTGTCAAAAAGAGAACTGATCACAACGAAGTGATCTAGATTAATTCATTTTATTTTAATCCATTAAACAGGCCCTATTATGCTATTTTCCGGGTGCATATTTTTATCTCAAGTTACAGTTACAACATGATCACAATGTTTTTCTCATCCTGGCTGTCCTGCAGCACCTCTTCTCACCCTCTCTCCGAAACGCTCCGTTGTAGCGCTTGCACCTCCCTCCAGAAAGCAAAGTCTGCCCTGATTGGTCAGCTAGCCCGCTCTGTTGTGATTGGCCAGCATTTCGCATGCATCCGAAATGTCCCGCCCCTTACAAACAGAATTCCGAGCTGTTCACAACACTGTTGAAGCTGTCCTCGGCGAAATGCAGCCAACACAACATTAAGTTTTCGTTGTACTGCTCTGACAAAGTGTTGAAAATAAAATGTAGCCATTTTTTCTTCATTTCATCTGCCTTCGGAAGTCCAAACAAAGGACATTTCCCCTCGCAGAGCAGAGCACAGTGTATTCTCGACATGATGGCCGCTAAAAAGAAAAAATCTTCCTCCGGAGCTTCAGCTCCGTCTCTCTCTTTTGTTGTTTGAGGGCCAAACTAGCCGGAAGGAGTTTTACGTCAATTACGTAACATTGTGACCTCATAAAGTTACGGAAGTGAAGGAGAGAATTCAATGGAGCCGTTTCAGGCAGCTCAGGAGCAGTGTTTCTGAGGGGGAGGGTAACTCCTTTTAGGCGTGGACTTCAGGTTTTACACTCTACTGACCTTTTACATGTACAAAAATATATATAACACACTAAAGAAGAGGGAAAGACTGGAAAAGCATAATAGGGCCACTTTAAATTACAAACTCTGAATTATTAGACAGTGGCAACAAACTTTTCAGTATTCTTCATTTAGACACCATAAAAATAATTTTTTTTTAAAAAAAAGACAAAAGTAAAATCTGATTTTTTACGCATTAAGATTGTGATTATTATTTTATTTTTTATTAAAATATTTTTCAAAGGTTAGGTTGGAAAAACCACTCACGTCTGTCCGTGTGGATCCATGTCTGCCTGGATCCCCGTCCTGTATGTCCTCTCATGAAAGAAAGTGTGACTGGAGCCGTGTGGGGCCGTGGGCCAGCAAACAGTCGTCCCAGTCCAGGGTGAAGAGACAGCAGCTTGGCCATACTGGGTGAAACTGGTGTATTTTTGGGAGATGCAGCAGGAGGAAGAAAGGATTGTGATAAATGACACGGGGTAGTGACTGCTGGTTGCTAGTTAACACATGAACATGATCTCTCTCTCTCTCTCTCTCTCTGTGTGTGTGTGTGTGTGTGTGTGTGTGTTAGCAGTTAACACTTTTGAGCACACCACACTGTATTCAAGCATTCAGTTTGGTTTTGTTGCCTCCATTCTCTATTGTCAAGCCCAGTTGTCTGTCACCATGGAGGCAAAAACACAGAATGTATATTTTTCTATTATATTGAATATTGAATGACGATTACTCACAAATCAGTTGTGGAAAGTAACTAAGTACATTTACTGAAGCACTATACTAAATTAATTTACTTTTTTTAATTTGACTAGCTATAGTTATCAGTAACTTTGCAAGTTAAGATTTAAAATATCAATGAGCATGTTAAATACATTACAGTGCTGTAATGATACAATTGTATAAAAACACGAACATGGTCTTTTCTGATGCAAAACCACAACTTTTAGTTTAGATACTTAAAGTACATTTTGCTGGTAATACTTTTATTCTACTTGATGTGGCAATAATCAGTGTCTTTATAGTTACAATGGACCTGGACTACTTGATTGTGAATAAGTGTAGCTCGTATTGACGAACCCACAGAGAACAGTCATCAGCTCTGCAGTTCCCCCTCAGCCATACAAAGTTTTTAGCCTATTCCTGCTCATTCTTTCGCTTTTATAGCCCTAACTTAACTGTTTTGGTTCACTTTCATCTCTCACCAGCCTCATTTTCTGCCAAAGTAGGCAGCTGATTTAAGCAAAAAAACCCTGCTCAGGAACAAACAACAGACACTAGCTGCTAACGTTAACCGGTGAACATAGTGGAGCATTTAGCAGCTAAAAAGTCAGATATTTGACCCAAATTAAGCTAAAGACAATGAATACTGGACTTACATGCTTCAGGACACAAAGACTTTAAATGAATGCTAAAATTGTGTCTGCTTGATGTGTAAAAAAAGAGCAGCTGTTAGCTAACAAGTTAGCTTAACTCACAGTTGGAGAGAACCCAACTTAAGAGATGATAGGTCAGTGTTTTGTTTATACCTTGTTTCTGCTGCCCCGAGTGGCCAAATAGGCCATTGCAGTCTGTTTTTTAAATCAAGCGCTTAGTCAGCACACTAACTTAGTAGTGTCACTTACACAACAATGTATAGCTAGCAAAGGTTTGCTAACATTAGCCACCATGGGCTGCTGTTTATACCAGACCAGGGTTATAGCAGAAAACCTGTCCATGTGGATAAAACAAAGTGGGGACGAGTGTTGTATGTACAACCTGAATAAGGCCCCTGAAAGCCCTTTTCTTTTTTTAACTGTGAGTCATGGCATTAACAATCAAAATTTCTTTGACTCTCGTTCTTTATTTCCTCTGTTAGCAGCACTTTGAGAGCACCAAACACATTTTTTTCACACGACAGCTGTTCAGAATAAGGCTTTAGACTGCGAAGAGTTGAAAGAAAGACAACCAGTCGTCAAGCATTGCCTGAAGACACAACTTTATTAATAAACCAGCAAAGCAAAGCATGTAAAATACAACGCGAGGACGCCCAGGAAACAGAGACAGGCATGTATTTAAAAAAAAGAAAAGAAACATAAAGTGGAGATGGGCAGCTATAGCCTTGCCAACGGCTGTAAACAGAGCGACAGAGAGAGGAAAGAACAATGAAAAACGGAAAGGACGGGCAGCCGTAAAAGAGGCGGGCGTGACGAGTGTGTGCCGAGGTTGTCGGTTTACTTCCACACAATGGAGACATTCACAAGTGTCTGGTAGAGCTGGGCTGGAAACTATTGTGTCGACGGGGAGAGAGGGGCTGGACGGGTTTGTAATAGACTGACTCCAGATGCTGCTTCTGTTTGTGACTACAGCCATCAATAAAATACTAAACATAGTTAATGCTGGTTAAGGGTTCATACTCTGCTCTCTCCTCTCCTGCAGCCACAACCTGACAACTCTGAGAAAAAACTGAGAGAAAGAGAGAGAGAAAAGACACCGTTCATCCATAAGTGGTAATATCTAGCATTGTTCGCACAGAAGAAGAGTGTGTGGATTAACAAGCCGGCAAAGCGACCCGCAGAAAGCAAAGTATGCATGCGAGAAACATTAGAGACGGACTGACACCCGGTCACAAAGCTACCTCAGGGAGAAGGTGTGTGATGTTTTACTGTTACATCTAAATGATACTAAAAACATCCATCCCTCTAAGATGCATAATTCATTTTCATTCTTTCTTTCAAATGCAAAGTGACAACAAGAAAATGGCTCAATATTGGCTACCTACAGCACTTCTCATTTCTCAGTTTGTGCCTCCTTGTCTCCTCAGTCCTCCTCCCTGCAACATGGAAATAGATCCAGTGCCATCTTAAAGGATGTTTCAATACCTTAAAATGCATGTCAATGAGAGAGGCACAAGGAAAGAGGAGGCTGGCCGGAGGAGCTATGAGCGAAGACGCACAGGTATTTAATTGGCGTCTATTTTTGTTAAATATCCGCTGCCTCAACTCCTTGTTCCCTCGCGTCTGGTACCAAAAACAAGGTATATTATGTCCTACGCTCATATATTGGGTGGGAGGAATAAGACTCAAGGAGAGGACGCAAGGAAAGGAATCAAGGATGACCAAACAGAGAAATGAGAAGAGCCCCTCATTTGGGGCAGCTGGCAACGGTTGTGATTAAAGAGCCCAAGCTATTCTTCTTCTGGTGTTTTTGACCAAACAGCTTCAGGTGCATTACCACCACCCTCTGGACTGAAGTACAGGGCTGACCATGAGTGGCATGGCGCCGGGAAAACCCAATCAGATTGTATCTGTGATCTGGCAATAAAAGTGTAGTAAAAACACATCTGGATTTAAAATGGATGTGAGACACTTGAAATTACAAGTGTAGGGGACACCAGGGTTGGTTTGCACTCGACTATTTTCTGGTCCCTTGAAGGTCACAGAAACAAATCACAGAACATTAAAATGTTCGTTTTAGTGAAAGACACTAACTTTTTTGGGGACATTTCAGTTTTATAGTATCAAATGTAAAAAAGTGACATTTGGACTAAACGTAATATTGTTATGTGATATATAAAGAAACTGAGATGTGCAACTTCTAGTTAATAGACCTAGGATTAAGCTACTGCTATTTTGATATGAGATCTAAAAGTCTGTGAGGAGTGATGGTAGCTGGATAACATAATTTCATCACAAAGTTGGCTCACACAGAATATGGGTTTTTGTTTGCACATGAGTCCATTAATGGAATGTTTGTTTAAGTATTTTGAGATTCATAACAATTTTTTAAAGATTTAAAACCATGTTGTTATTATCATTTTTGAATGGTCAATAGCATTCTGATGAATTTCTTCTAATGTTGTTTGGTTTTCAAAATGGGCAGCCATTCTATTATGTTCATGTTTTCTGAGAGAGCTCTGTGTTAAAACACAGACCTGAATAGTTTAATTTATTTTTTTATGCCAAGCTTATCAGCGTATACTGTGAGTCCTCTATTTTAAATATAGAGCAGCGCTTTGTCATTTCTTATTAAATGTAATCTTGCCTGGAGTTTGAAGGAGGAATTTTTGCATAAACATTTAGATGCACCGGCTTTTCTTTACTATTTAATCAAATTTATGTGATGATACGTAGGTGTCTTTATATATGTGTATTTGAATGTCTTTATATATAGTTTTTAGAGTTTTTGTATTCTTTCTCTACAAAGAAAATATATATAATCATCGACACAGACTTGAATATCTAAAATCTGCCTTTACACCTTGGAGACACAATTTATTATCAACTGTGTTTGGCATCTGCTCATTTTAAACACCAAAGGGAATATATTTTATAATACAAAGAAAGAAAAAAGTGCAACAGCTGAAAATATAACCTTCATGTCATCTTAGTGTCAGATATTACACTGTGTTATTTTTGATACTACCACTGTGTTGTTTTGGATCCTACCACTATGTTGTTTCTGATCCTACCACTGTGTTGTTTTAGATACTACCACTGTGTTGTTTTGGATCCTACCACTGTGTTGTTTTGGATCCTACCACTGTGTTGTTTTTGATCCTACCATCCTACCACTGTGTTGTTTTAGATACTACCACTGTGTTGTTTTAGATCCTACCACTGTGTTGTTTTGGATCCTACCACTGTGTTGTTTTGGATCCTACCACTATGTTGTTTTTGATCCTACCACTGTATTGTTTTAGATCCTACCACTGTGTTGTTTTGTATCCTACCACTGTGTTGTTTTAGATACTACCACTGTGTTGTTTTGGATCCTACCACTGTGTTGTTTTGGATCCTACCACTGTGTTGTTTTGGATCCTACCACTGTGTTGTTTTAGATACTACCACTGTGTTGTTTTGGATCCTACCACTGTGTTGTTTTGTATCCTACCACTGTGTTGTTTTGTATCCTACCACTGTGTTGTTTTAGATACTACCACTGTGTTGTTTTGGATACTACCACTGTGTTGTTTTGGATCCTACCACTGTGTTGTTTTGGATCCTACCACTGTGTTGTTTTAGATACTACCACTGTGTTGTTTTGGACATTACCACTGTGTTGTTTTGGATACTACCACTGTGTTGTTTTGGATACTACCACTGAGGGGCGCTAAAGTTACACGTTTCTTAATCCTACTCTTGAACTGTGTCCCAATCCAGTGGCTGCATCCTTCGGAGGGTGTATTTGTAGACCGATTGGGTCACAGCGGCTGCGACGAGGCTGTCCCATTTCAAAGACTCCTTCTAATGCGGCCGACAAATGCAGCCTACTTTTCCCAGATTTGGAGGTTACATCTGATGGATCCTTCACGGCCCAATATATCCCAAGATTCATTGCGTGCCGGTGAAGTAAAAAAAATGTTTTAATGACATGGCGACTAGTGGACCAGCAACGGGATAATTCACAATTAAATATAATTATTGGGTTTTAACTCACGTGAATATTTATCGATACAAGTGTAAAAACAAGGGACCAGATCAGATCACACTTATGTTAAAATGAACGGTTAATTTACGTGACGCTATTAACTAACCAGCTGACACTACCGAGAGCCGCTGCACTATTTATAGCAGCTCGTCCATTTTAATCTTTTAACTTAGCTTTACCTCTTTAATACTCACTTTATAAGGCTGGTTCCTCTGAAGGCTGCAGCCGTTGGATTGGGACACAGCTTTAGTGTTTTTAAAGATTCTTGACAAATCGTCGAATCTAATTTCTAAGTCAGTCTGGAAACCCTGATGAATTATTGTAGTATAACTGAGCGCTGACTGACAGAACTCTCTCTCCCTTTCTCCTTCTGTCTTTCTCTCTCTGTCAAACACACACACACACACACACACACATACACTCACACACACACACACACACACACACACACACATATGAAGCTCATACAAAACCCTGCAGCACTTTGAGCAGACAGACAATGATCATCTAACACAACGACGTCCCAGCTGTGATGCTGAGCTCTAGGCGTGATGGGCCTCCTCTTACTCTACCTTCCATGTGTCTACCTGGCTCGGAGCCACTGCTGCATCAAGACAAGAGATAATGCACTCAGTTGCAGGGTTGGACCGATATATGTGTTTGACATTGGTTTAAGGTGAAGATACTCTTTTGGGCAGTTTGTTCAGAAACACTACCGACTTTGTCCACAGGGACCGCCAAAATCAACACAAGATGAAAACTCTTTGAGTATCTTTAAATAACTGTCATTTTTTTATTTATGTGAATTCTTGAGCATATCCTATATAAAAATAACTAGCTTCATAATTAACAAAAAAGATGAATTTTCTAAATTTGATCTTACCATTTGGCAGGACCTCTGCGGGCCACTAGATGGCACCCTGAGGCCATTCAGTGGGCAAAAAACAAGAAAAAAACACTGAATGGCTGAACTGGCGTGTGATTTTAAGTGTATTTCAGTCACAAATATCTGCACGTAGCTTGAATCCCTGTTACGAACAACTGTATTGTAGGAGATTTAGAATATAAATAGTGACCAGTACTTCAGCTCAGTATTGGTATCGGCCTATAAAAACCCATATCGGTCAAACCCTGGTTGGTATATACACATAAACACACTCAGCAGTGGGAACGAGCTGTAGAGGTATGGGCTGAGGGAGGCTTGGTTGAACTACTGATTGAGACATTTCAGCAAATTCCTGATAAATATGGAATCGTTTCGATCGCCCCACCAGGGCGGGACGTTTAATGACGCGTTGACTCGAGACAGGTTGCATTCTGGGGAAAAAGTCTCTCCGTGTAATCCCGCTGTCAGACTGGATCCATTAAACTTCAGACTGGTCGACCAGATGGAGAAGTAGGAGCAGATGGGGTTTTGGTGTACTGCAGTGGATCAGTGTGGGGGGGTCGGAGGAGGAAGGTCGGTCACTCCTCACAAGCAGAAGTCAAAGGTCAGGTCGGACTTGCCCATCTTCTGTCTGTACACGGTGTCAAACTTCTCGTTCATCGACACCGTGAAGACGTCCTTCCAAAGACCGGCGCGACCTGCAGGGAGGACACAGGGAGAGAGACACCTGAAACCGATCTCTTTTTCGATTTCTAACAGGGCAACAAGGCCCCAGAATTAAATAACAACAAAGTGCCAGTGCTTTATTGTGCTAATTCAATAGAGGGTTTGTAGAAATTTGTTAACCAAACCAAATCACCACACAGCAGATCAGGGGGCCAGTAATATTTCACAATAGAAACACTGTGTTTAGGGCACAGAGAGTAGGGAGTACCTATTCATGTTTTCATTACAATAACAAAACTGAAATTATCAAATAAACCAACGCTTCTTCATTTGTCAAGGAAGCCACGAGAATAACCGTCCGTGCCATTAAATGCTATAACCAGTAAACCCAGTAACCCGACAGGACAGGACAACAGAACTAACATTCAAAATAAAAAGTGAAAATGGAAACATAGGTTATTGGAACGCTGCTTTTGCAACAATTAGTTGTAAGAGGAGTGAAGAAAAGACAAAACATCTTTCGACAAGAGAAAATAATCTGTTTTGGGCTTTCCAACTCATTTCACTGTCATCTACAGGTGGAGTTCTCATTTCTCTCTTGTTTCCTTCCTTGCATTCAGATCTTTTATTTTTCATTTAATGGATCATGCGCGGTGAGATTCACTAAACCATGTTTCCTCAGTTGACTGAGCATGTCATATGATTAAATTATTAAATTATTTTTATTTTGTTATTTTATTTTCGAAATGATAAGAATGTAGGATAGACATATATAAGCACTGTGCTTCTGCCTGGGCCTTTTCACTCATATGGTATACTAGATTGTATTTAAGATACATTAATTTAGTTGATGGCTAGATAAAATACATCTACTACTACTAATATTACAAAAAAATATATCTGTTCGGCATGTTATCGACCTGGTTTATTGTTCATTTAAAATGCGGTCTGAACTCATGGAGTCCCGTCCTCTGATGACTCAGCTGCAGAGTGAAGGCCGCCTGCCGTGGCTCTGACTCACCTGCTGTGGCTTACAGATGTGTGAGACCGATCAGACGGCCTGCTGTCAGCTGTGTGTTAAGCCTATTAGCACACCAGAAACCAGACTTCCATGCACTAAAAGAAAAAGAATCAGATGGGACAACTGAAAAAAAAAATAAGTAAAACTATAAGTAAAACATGCAAATCAAAATAGGAATGGTGACATAAACCAAAAGTGAAGAATCAGGGAATAAACACAAATGACACAAGGAGGAATAAATCAAAGTGGATGCTGGTTAAAATAACTGATTACACAACCTATCAGTGGTGTAGTTGCAACATGAAGCCACAGTGCGGGGCTATAATCATCCCAAAACCTCAAATCCATGTCCATGTACTTGAAGATCCTATGACCTATTTAAATATCTATGGAGGCTTAAAGTGTAAAATATTTAATATATATAAAAAAGGATGTTATTAAATAAATAATCATATAGGTGAAAGTGATTTGGGATTTTATTGTATTGGATCACCATCATTTCCATGTTATTCTCAAACTGTTTTGATTTCACAATGACATTTTTAAGTCCAGCTTTATCTCATAATTTTACTTCTCATGACCGTGGTGTTGTCACAGTCCCCTCACTTATCAGCCAATCACACGTCCTGTGCTTCTTAAGGCCAAATCCTACTTTCCTGCATGTGCACGCTTTAAGTGTCAACATGTTAACTGCACATGCTCCGGTTTTGTTCAGTGCTACAGTCCTGTTGGTGGCGTTATTCGCCTCCAATTGATTTGACGAGATGAAGAAGAAGAAGGAGAGGATGACAGAGTGGATGCTAGTTTTGAAGAGTGATAGTGCGAGGAGATCCGCCATTACTCACATTTATATAATTATGTCTTCAAAGGAATACAAAGAAAGCTGAACGCCAGGCAAATAACATTGTGGTGCATTATGGCTACCAACTGGAACATGGAAACCAAATAGTTGATGTGCAAACAGTGTCTCAGAATTGTCCTGCTCTCAAAAGCCACCTTCTCAGCTCAGTCTGGGGGTTAGAGTCCTGACTTTACATTGTCTGACAATGAATGAAGATGTGTGTGTGTGTGTGTTAAAATGGAAAAAGTATATAAATCAATAACATTCCAACTGGGATATTTGAAAGGGCAAATACAATTGTTAAACTGGTTTCCAGACTCTGCGTACCTGTCCGTCTAATCCTGATGTAACTATAATCTCATTATGCACGCTGCACAGCATGTATCAGAGTTTCCATTGCATCGTCCTGACCAACTTAAAGCCCTCACACTTAACTCCTGTGCGCCATCTCACTGAACCCCATAGCAAAAAAATATATGTATATATGTATATATATATTAACAGAGACATATATATTTATATAGATATTTATATAGATAGTATAGTAGTAGTGTGTACAATGTGGATTTTTGACTGTACAGGACAAATCTCTGACCCATCTTAAATTAGTGTATTACTTCAAATAGGAAAGGACAAATCCTCCAGTCCTCCAGGTATTTGCATTTCTTGCACTTATTGTATTCATGAAAATTTGAACTGGACTATAACTTGTGTTTTGCTTGTGCTGTTTATTTTTGCATGTGTGTCCAGAGTAGTGTGCCTGATTTGAAACGTATCATTTGACATACATTTTCTCCACGCACTCACAATCAGGTTCAGATCGGGACTCTAACGTCAGTCCAGGCCAATCTGTTTACTGCTAGTATCACGAACAAATCTTTACGTTTTACACACGATTACTGCTTCAGAAAACTTTATAACTCCATTATTTAGAAGTGTTTGTTTTATACAATTGCCATGCGTATGCATCAGATTTTTTTACAGGGCTGCTAACCATGTTAACCAACATTGTGTTGATGTGTACGAGCATGCCAACAATCACATGTGGTGACAGGCAGAGACAGTTCAAAGCCGGCCATTAAAGGTGCACTCCACCAGATTTGACACACAAAGGTCAATCTACTTGTCATGAAGAGGCCTGTGGGAATAGTTGTTTAATGTCTTCTGTGGCTCTGGAGGAGCTTTTGTCTGAAAAAATAACCCTGATGATGTCATCAGCTTGGGCTATCAACTAACTTCAATGCAAACCAATCCGTGGCATTATTAGACTGTTTGAGCAATGGACATATTGGGTGAGAAGGGGGAGGTTGGATGGGTCAAACAAACACTTGACTCTCACCAAGGAGACTGTTGTCCATGTCCTATGAGAAACCAAGTCAATGTTGAGTACTGCATAGTTTTGTTGCCTTAGAAAACCCCTCAAAAATCTCTTAGAGAATCATTGACGCATATGGTGTGTGAGTCTATTGGTCCATTCTATTGCATTCTGAGATATACTGATAACTTTAACACCAGAATGCCTATTTGTCCATAATCGTGTATATTGGGCGAAACAACCACTGATCAAGTGATGATAGTTTCATTACAGTGGAGTTCATTACTTTAACACATCAAAGTAAGTTTACAGGCCTTGGAAAGTCTACATCTACATGTGAAAAAAGAAAGAAAAAAGTTGTACAAAGCCTTCAGTGGTTTCAGAAGCAGCAGTGAGAAATCTGATAAATGTGATGTCATTAACAGTATGAAAATGAAAAAAAGGGAGTATGAAATTAGAAAGAAGTGATCTTACTCAGTGGTGGAAAGAAGTACAATTACTCAAGCCTTGTACTTGTAATGTGAGGTACTGATACTAAACTTGAGTATTTCCATTTTATGCTACCTCTACTTTATTACTTCTCAGAAGGAAACATTTGCACTCCACTCCATGTATCTGACACTTACTGGTTACTTTTCAGATAGTTTTGTCACAATACCAAAATTATGACTTTGAAACGATACCCTGCATAAATATCTGATACCGATAGCAAAACGATACCACGGAAAAATCCTTAAACATCAGGAAAAGTAATGGAGTAATCAATGACAGAACATACATTTTTTCTTATTAATTAAAAATGTTTTCATTAAAAAATCCTGTGAAGACGGAAGTTTATTTTGAGAAGACCGAATGTACCTAAATGTATGCATATAACTAGCAAAAATGACGTGTTGTTGGCTTTCGTAGGAAAACTCACCAAAAAATGAGGAGAACATTTTTCGTGCGTTATCGTACGAACCGTTGTATGAGGATACATTGGTGTCGCACATCGAAGCAGCAGATAGGAAATAGACTTATTTTAACACGGTCATTCTTAAAGAGCCGGTATTAATTAAACAAGGTATATAGTCCGGTTTTAACTGCAGGGTGTACCGATAGCTTTCTAATGTCTGTATACCCTGCAACACTTTTTTCAGATTATGATTTCAATGCAGTCTTACGCTTCTTGCAAGCAGCATATGTAGTACCTAAAATTAGCCCCGTTTTGCGTTTATTTATTCTATGTCTATCTTAATGTATAGCTGCATTTCTTGCATGACAGTTGCCATTCAAATAAATTTAACTGTTATTAAGTGCCCTGATGCTTTGGAAAAGCAAACCTAAATCTCCTTTAATCCAACTGAAAACACTCTAGATGATTCTTTTACACGTTTCTCTGTAATTCAGGCTGATTTATTTTGTGTTTCCCTACAATACTTTGGGATCTTGAAAGTAATTAAGAAACTGGTTGACTAACTTTGAGATGTTCACTGGGTTAGTAGTGTGCGTGTCCTTACAAGATGGTGTTGGGATGATTACCCAATTGACAAAACAAAACAAGATTACCACAAATCATGGGACATCAACTGTAAAATCATAAACTGAAGGAACTCAAGTGTAAGAAGAAAGTGTAATAAAATTCTTCAAAGACTTATTTGGTGGATCAGCTCGTCGGCTGCAACAAAAGCCCTTTTGGGCCTCGGATGTCAGAGAGCTAGAAAGTTGGCCAAGAGAGGAACCGAGCAGTGATGTGCTTCCTTCTTCTGTTTCCTCTCCCACTCACCCCTGCAGATGGACAGCGCCTCTGAGTTGCTGCACTGCTCAATGAGCTGGTTGCAGCTCTCCACCATGCCCTCAAGCTGGGCCTTGTCGCATGAAACACCCAGGAACCGGGCTAACTGCTCCACCAACATCCCCGGATCCTGGAGTGGACAGAGGGGAAAGGGGAGAGGTTATTTAAAAAAAGGGAAATCTATGCAAGCCATAATCGAACGCAAATACAGAGAAAACTGCCTCCCTCTTCAATTCCTGAATAACACCAAGGCAGTGATTGTGTTTCCCCAAACAGCATCCGCCCACGGCTGTTGGAGACCACACAGTTCCTTAAGCTTACACAATCTATGTGGTGCAAAGGTGAGACCCACTGGCTGTAGACACATGACAGTTGTGAGGACGAAATGTACAGCTCTGTGTGGGCCATTCATCAAAAAGAAACAGTAAAACATATCGGTTATCAGTTTACAGCCCTGGGTTATGTACACGTGTGTGTGTTCAGTTTAGGATTTATGACCTAAAACTGTGATATTAAACTCTAATCACTTCAATCCACTGTGGCTCTATTGGCATTAACGTTTAAAGAAAACAATGTTCCTAAAGCATGAAAATAAAAGAGCACACAATAAAATGAATAATGAATATTAACATATTAACATTTACATAACATTACAAATGTTAGCTTTCATTCAGGTTTGCAGCCATGCTAGCTTATAATAACTAGTTATCAGTTAGCTTACAACAGGCTGGTAGGTAGATTTCCTTAGCTTTGGGCAGAGCCAGGCTAGCTCTTTTATGCTAAGCTAACTATCTCCCTACTGTGTCTGACTAACCAGGAGCCTGTGGGTTTAAGGCTACCATTGGCCACATATATCATGCGTAATTCTTTACTATCTGCACTATATATTTTGCAAAGCACCATTCCTGAATCCTGTGCTTAGCGCCACCCAAGATGATTTTGATTGGTTAAAAGAAACACAAACAAGCCAGAGCGTTTTTTCCACCATAGAAGAATGATAATGTGTGTCAGTCTGGCTATGCAGAGTGCTGAGCCAGCGGTTTAGAGATAAAGGTACAAACAATGGCAACATTCCAAGAGTTATCAGTGTTTACTGACGGGGAACCGGATGGTCTGGACATTATTATTATTATTATATTCCTTTATTGATCCCCATGGGGGAAATTCAAGTGTTGCAGCAGCTCAACTACACAGACACAGACAATACATACACATACTATACTATACAACTACACAGACAATACATACACATACTATACAACTACACAGACAATAAATACACATACTATACAACTACACAGACAATAAATACACATACTATACAACTACACAGACAATACAGACACATACTATAAATACACAGACAATAAATACACATACTATACTATACTATACAACTACACAGACAATAAATACACATACTATACAACTACACAGACAATAAATACACATACTATACAACTACACAGACAATAAATACACATACTATACAAATTATGTTGATTAGCCTACATTTTATATTTTTATATTTTGTCTAAAACAATTACATATATTTCATATAAGGAGACAAGTTCCATGCAGTTTAATACATTAAAAAGCGAGTATATCAAGTAGAAGATAAATAACTAGCATCTACGATATGTTTCAAATGGCATACATTAAATAAAGGATCATTTCTTTATTCAGACACTGTGCATCTGTAAAATGAAGTCTCAGAATCTATTCTGAGAACAGCCTATCTGTAAAAGAGAGGACAAAAGACTGTGCCTCGTAGATGTCATAACTCTAGATTATGTAAAAAAGTGACCTTTGGTAAATATTGATTTGGCATATCATGTTATTTTTCTTTGACTGGAGAGTTTTACACAATAATGCTCATAGAACATAAAGAACTGTAAAGTGAGAGTTAAAATAGGTAATGGCTGTAGGGTAATGATGGGTGTAGGTGTAGATTTAGGTATGTGTGGTACATGTTACTCAGTGGAACAGGTATTGTGCATTTTAAAGCATATATACATATATATATATTCCTATACTTTTCAGATGGACCTCTGGGACTAGGTAGGGTAAGAGCAAATTTGTGGCTGTAAAATTGATTTATTTTTCCTTTGCTTTTTCCATAAAGGTAGTATACATCAATTTGTTTATTTTCACACTCTTATTAAACATAGTTTGCACTTCACAGACCTTGGTAGAAGACGACCAGATCTATGTCCGAAAGGTGCTGCCTTTATATATATATATATATTATTAAATTAAATTAATAATCATTATTATTTTCAAATAATGTATTTGTTTAATAATAAATAAATAAATTAATATTTACCCTTCTTTGTAGGACCCCCTACAAAGATTTTTTCAGATCTCAAATGATCTTGACATTTAACTCCACATTCTGCTACCGATAAGATAAAGTCAGAGTTGCCAGGTTTGTGTGTTTTCTTCAAAAAAGAGTAAAGGAGTGAGATATGGGGGACACCCGACCTATTGTCTTATCGGTGGTGAATGAATGGCAGTTTGCAGTTTGTATTTAATATTTAAATGTTTCAAATATTGAATATAACTCAAATCTGACAGGGTCGTATAATCCAGGCCCTTCCTTTAGAACTCTTGTCTGAGGGTCTCATGTTTGCAGGATTAGTTTAACTAACTTCATATATTTTATTGTAGGGCTTTTATTGAAGTTTGCCATTTCATTTTCAACATTTTTTAATATGTTTTATTTGTTGCTAATTTCTCTATTTTATTGTTAAGTATTTCTTTATTTGTTCTTTCGTTGGTAAAGACAATGTGTGCTCCGAAACTCTACAGAAGTTTACTGTCTTTCTAATGACACCCGGGGTCAGAGGACTCTGATCCTCAGGAAGGACATTCTGGGTGATGACCTGCAGTTACATAATGTCAAAGTAACAGCAAGCAGACAAAGACATGCTTAAAGACATGCAAGAGGCAGTAACGAAGTTACCTTGTACATGTCTTCATATTTCAAGAAGAGGACATTAGAGTCCATACGGTGTTCCCAAAATTCCTGAACGTGTTCAAACCAAGAACCATATCCCACTGAGAGAAAGAGAGACACACACAGAGCAGCTGGATGAACTGACAGTAGTCTGGAGACAAAACCGTACAGGGGTTCACTGACTTGAAACCAGATGGGAGGTCACGGCGTCCCGGTTCTCCAGTCGCCTGCATACTTACGCTTGTCATTCATGAAGCGCCGGCAGAACTCCTGGAAGGTTCCCCGGTAGCTCATGGTCCTGAGAGAGCGGTGGAACTGGTAGTAGGACACCACCAGGTCCTTAGGGTTACGAGCCATGTAGATCACCTGGAAGAGAACCACAGCAAACACTCACTATGATCAGACACGTGAAGTAATGCTGGTGGAGTGCAGTCCAGTGGAATAGTAGATATAGTTGAGACTAGATTACTAGAATACAGCAGACAATACAAATATATTACAGGAAACAATCATCAGAATTGAAAAGTGAACCTTTTGATAGATTTATTTTGTTTGTATGATATGGGTATTGCACCATATACACCTTTCTAATTTCAATGTCTTGTTTAGTTTTTCTAGTTGTTCTTTATTTTTAGCCCTACTTGAGCGTTCTGTCTGAACTATTCTGATGCTATTAAATGTCATAAGTGTCAAAGCAAGATTTTTTAATACCTGACACCTACCTCTAAATATAGCTAAGAAATCTGAAAACCTCTTAATTAGCATGTTAATGCGACCTAAAGTCGTGGCTGCTGTATATGTGCTGTCCCGGCGGGCTGACCTTGGCCTCTCCGTTGTGCATGGCTGTGGGCAGGAACCGATAGGGAAGATGGCTTTTGATCAGACGAGGAGACGTCAGCTCCTGTGGAAACATGGAGGAAGTCTTTACTCTACTCTGTTATGTGTATTCACTTATCAGTCCTGAAGAAGGCTCTGGGGCTGCCAGGTGTGTCTTATCTTATCTGCTGAAAAAAGTCACATACTGTACACAAAACCCGTAGCCTCAGCTTGATATGATCTTCATGATATCTGGTCATAAAGGCAATCCATCCTCCATGCAAAAACAAAGATGTGATTCTACATTGTAAAAGTATGAGCCGTGTAAATCACAAGTTTCATCATAACATAATAATTAATTAATTATTTGGACAACGATACCATATTTGGTGTTACTATAAAGTCTGCTATTATGAGATTTTGATTTCACATTATCACATACCCATATGTTACAATTGTATCGGCTCACAAAAAGCAACGAAAATGTGATTTGACAATTTTATGAATGGGCTCTTTGGGAGGTGCACTTGGACGGAAATCGATAACACAGACATGTCATTGGAATTTCAAAATAAAGGTTCGTCTTAAAAACAGTTGTGTTCTACATACATCTGCATGTGTGCTCGTTGTTTTCTGTTATACAGTAGCATGAGATGTTACAAGCCAGCCAGCCGCAACGCTAACACTGTGTGTTTGCTCTGTGTGTGGTGATTATTTCACGATGTTATTTGGCCCATTTCTTTCCTCTAATACTGGTTGAGTATTAAAGGTGCATTTGGTTTGTTAATAACAAAAAAAGGAACCTAAACCGGTGTGGGAATACTCGTCATAACAGCCATTCAGATACTTTTTTGTTGAAGGCTTTTTGCTAAACGGTACGAGACTTTTAAGTGTACTTTCCATTCAGCTGTTTTTATGCACATTTTCAATTTAAGTTACATTACATTACATTACATTACAGTCATTTAGCAGACGCTTTTATCCAAAGCGACTTACAATCAGTAGTATATTACATATCATTCACCCATTCACACACTGATGACAGGCTACCATGCAAGGTGCCACCATCAGACTCTAACTAACATTCATGCAACATCCAGTCCACACCGATGGCAAGCCTTCGGGAGCAACTTGGGGTTAAGTGTCTTGCCCAAGGACACATCGACTGCCAAAGCCGGGTATCGAACCACCGACCCTCTGATTGGATGAAGTTAACATAGTTTTGAAAGAAAAAGACCAACAGGATCCTACACCGACATCATTCACATACCACACCGTCATTTTTGTTTTTCAGACTCTGAAAGACTTTTGTGCAGAGCCACAAAAGACGTTCTACAACTGTTTTCACAGTCCCCACTATGAGTCATTTGACCTTCAATCGGTGCTGTAAGAATCAGTAACAAGATTAGTTGGGAGTTAACAGCTTTTGATTCCTTCAAAATATTAAGATGGTAGATGGTAAGGTAAAGAGCTTAACATCTGAGATAAGTAGAGGACTTCCAGATCAACACAAACTATTCAGAAAACAGATCCAAAGATATAAACCCAGCAGTGACTTGGTATCTGATTGCTGTCGTTGTGATGGCGAGCGAGGCTGGCCTTGTTTTGATCGTGCCCCGTTTCAAATTGAGAACAGCGTCTGCTCATGTTTCACATCTAAACAAGGTGTAATTCTGCTACAACCAGCAAAAAGGCCCCTACCCAGAACTCCTCTGCAGTCCTAAGATGATTGAGTTGGCTAAAGAACTGAGTGAATGCTCCTCTGGTTTCAGCTGCACTACCTGTATGATGTCCAGGCCGGGTTGGGGGTACTCCAAGACAGGTAGCTGTTCGTCGATGTTCATAAGGCCGATCTCGTCTGGGTCTGCTCCCTGACTCACCAGATACACGATCTCCTGAAGTAGACTGGTTCCTACGAGGAGAGACGAATACAATGTGTGAACTTAAAGCTAAAGTTGGTAAAAATATATTTTTATGATATTTGCTCGAACTGTCACTTATTCCTGTCAGCGGTATATGTCATAGATAATCCGCGATGCGCCTCCTTTTAGTGCTCATAATGGCATTTGCGAGTTGAATGAACCAGATGTTTCCATAGAGCATCTGTTCTATGTACTACTGTCTGGATATGCTGACAATTTCCGCAAATCTGATCAAAGTAATTTTTCATAAAAGTGAACTGCAGCTTTAAGAAAAATAAGACAAGCCAAACTAACTGTTGCAATGTTAGCTGAATCTCTTGGGATCGCACATGCAGTACTTCAGTAATGCAACTTTTTTGTAAGATATCATACGGACGTTACATGAAGATACGTTACGGGACAACAACCCCGCCAATAGAAATCAAAGATATAGAACCAGATACATCAGTATTATTACCCAGATAGCAACTTTCTCAGTGAGCCTGGTGATTCAAACCCAAACTGCCGCTGTAACCAACAGTCACCCATCAACTAAATAGCAATAAATGCTTGCAATAAAGCAGTCTTTCTCATCATTACACTGTTTTTATCCATTGCCATGCCATGTCTGTGGTGTCCTTTTGATTCATTTTGGTTTTGCACAGTTCGATCTGACATCCCGCACGCAAGTTTTGGGACAACAGGAATTTGAAAAGGCACAAAATGAAAGCTGGAGGCTGCAACCAGAGCACCCCATGTGAAACCTGAAGGACACTTTGCAGAAGGATCAAGGCTCTATATTTTATTAGAATGTCATCATTTCAAAAAAATGTAATAAGCTTTCAACCTGAAAGCATGCCAATGTTCTGCAGAAAAGGAAGTGTATTCTTAGAGGAAGATGATGTGTGTCTGTGCGCGGCCTCAGGCTGGCCACATGCTGGCTGTGAAACTAAATGATCCATGCAAGAAAAGCTTCTGAAAAGCTTCTCTCTCGTTCTAAAAGAAAACTTTTATTTCTCATTCGTACCAGTCATGATGTATTTTGCATGCATGCATGAAAAGGTCCAGTTGTACGCCTTGACACGGGCTGAATTACCAGAATTCTTGTTTTAAAGCCAGTAATCTTGATTTAAGACGGAGGCAGACAAAAGCAGCTTCCCATTTCTAGTTCTTTCTCCAGTTGCACAACGCTGTCAGCTGAAATGAGCTATTGTTAGCTAGTGACAAAAGCTCAGGTTAGCTACAAACCGCGGACTCCTGCTGGTCCATTTAAAAAAGGGAACCTTGTAAAGAGGTTGTAAATATGCACTTCACAAATGATTTATACGTGTAGCCTTGATATGCTATCAGTGTATATGTTTGATATACAGTTTATTTTCTTACTTCTTTAGTCACATTCGTTTGATTATGAATTGTGGGTAGTTTAAATCAGCGACTCTTGTAGGTACCAGAGGTCTGAGGAAGAACTGCAGCAGATAAAGTCCTTCTAACGGGAACTACGTGCAGATCTATGTGTTGTGATTAATACTGTCTCTGTGAGGGGCAAAGTTTAGAGAAGGAGTGTGCGCTGACCGAAAGGGACAAAACTTCTGTTCTGATCGGGAATTAATTGGATTTTCCTGGAGTCTGGAGAGCCAAGCTGTCTCTAAACGAGGGAGACGCAGACAGTTACAAAGGGATAATCAAATGCTAGCATGCTGGGTCGTCTCCGAACGAAATGATCTAATATGACTTCACTCTGAGGTATTGCAAACAACTTCACACAAATATTTCTAGGGACAATTCTTTCCTCTCAAAATATTGGTTGGGACAATTTTTTCCTTCCAAAATTATTGGTAAGGCCAATTCTGTCCCCCAAAATATTGGAAGGGACATATCTAAAGGTACAGCTGGGTCTCAGCGTATTGTTTAAAGGGGCCATTTAGTATTGAACTTCCATAAAACTGGGGATATTACAAGCAAAATTGATGCAGTAGCGATTAAGATTTTCTGACTTTCTTCAAGGGTCAGGCTCATAAAAAGACTTCCTAAATATTTGGGACCAAATATTTGTATGTACAAAAAGGTTTGGGAACTTCTACATTCTCAATGTGTTTTGCCATGAACTATTTTGTGAATTTTCGTCAAACACTGAAGACGACCCTCCGCTCTCCCCCCAGGACGGCATGACATCTGAGCTGAATTTGCTCAGATGGCCAGTCCAGACCTGGCTTTTCATTAGATTCTACATATGTGTCAAACTCCAATACCGTGGTTCGCGTTCATACAAATTCCCATAGACAAGTCTGATCTGAGGTAACCCTAATGACCTCATCAGCGTTACTTTCTCAGACTGCAGAAAGCTCCTCCAGTGACTCAGAAGACATTACACTTTTAACATAGTTTCACAGGCTGAGTCATACTCCCCATGCAAAATGGAGTGCCTCTTTATTTTTATATTGCAGACCTCTGCCTGACGCAGCACTGCACAGAATGAAGCCAGATCAGAGAGGACGCTCTCTCCTCTATGTTGGTGCTTTAGTTTATTCTGACCCTCTGTTATTCATGTATGACTATGTGTGCTGCCTGCAGGGAGACATGACTGAGCTTATGGCTGATGTCAAAACAGTCATAAATACACTGCCATGATGAATGGTAGGGCAGCCAGCACTCCCAGCCCCCCCTCAGCTTAAAGAATCTCGCAAATCCCATTGGCCGAGACCGTCACATATGAGCCAATGGCCTTCGCAGCACTGCAGCATCCCAACCATGTGGTTGACTTGGTGGACATGCAGTTGTTAATGCGTGGGCTATCCTTATGTCTTTTAAAAGGTTTTCAGCCCAAGACACATTTGTCTTCACCAGCAATATTCAGATCACCGAGATCTGATAACATTAACATGACGTGAATTGTTTTGTCTACAAATGCGAGGGAACGTTCCAAATCAATGCTGTAACAAACTTATGAAAAAAATTGTTCTATGGACAGACACATGTGCTCTGTACTTTTAGCCCTGGTGAAACAAAGCATAACTGGTCGGGATCCATTGTTCTCTGGAAACATCTGAGTCCATCTTCTATTTATTGAAGGAACAGTGTGTAGCATTTAGCTGGATCTAGAGGCAGAAATAGAATTTGATATCAATAAGTATGTTTTCTTTAGCGTGTAATCACTTGAAAACAAGTCTTGTTGTGTTCCTGTTACCCTAGAATCAACCATTTATATCTGCATACAGAGCTGGTCCTCTTCACAGGGCTGGCCGCCATGTTTCTACGGTAGACCAGAATGGAAAAAAACAAACACTGGCTCTAGAGGGGGGCCTTTTTGCGTTTTCACCTCAGCCAACATGCTCCTACATGTACCATACGGAACATGTCTCAGTTGGTTTCAATCTGCAACCTCATTGCTAGTTGCCAGCAAATACTTCAAGCTGCACCATTAAAGGTTATCTATACAATATTCAGAGTTTACATATATAGCAGCAAACAGCTATTAGCTATCTAAAGACACGAATTAAGTCTCTCTCCCTCTGTATGTGTTGTAATCCAACTTGTTTTTGCTTAGACGATATAGCCTTGCATGTATTTTTAGTGCATGTTAGTGCATGTGAGTGTGCTCCATTGGTTAGCTCAAAACCGCTCTCCACTGCGTTAATATAGAGGTTGCAGCTCGTTGCAGAGTGTAGCGGCCTCGCTGTGGTTCCACCTCTGATAAAAGCCGTTAGCTCTGTTGCTATCTTTGCGCTGTTAGCACCGTTAGCTTCTAGCCGCTGGCTCAGCCGTCACCATGTTGACAGTCACTTGGATGCAATAGATTGGATTTAAGCACATTTAAGTAACATATGGGATTGTGGGTGTGACTCTTTGGTCAGATACAGGTCCTTATGTTGGATAATATGTACACTTCTATTAAAACCAATAAATGGAGTTTTCAGTGGCTGCACAGAAATTCATGTGTATCTTTGCAAAAGTATAATTTGTGTATCAGCGAGACTGTTACTTCTTCCTTTTATTTTATATTATTTAGAGAGAATTTCACTTTCATTCCACAGCATGTAGGGTTGGCACAGGGGATCTCTGGATGGAATGGGAGAGCACAGCATAAATCTATGCTCGCAGGGCAAAACCTAAACAGGAAGCACACGGCCCGTCACACACGGGAGAGTTTGGCTCTAATGCCTCCTCTCACAGTATCATGTAACAGAATGAGTACAGCAGTGTGATGCAGCAACATGCTGAGGTGCACCCACCGACATCCGCATAGCAATATACAATGCATTCATGCAATAAAACCCATCAAGTATTATTCATTGTTCTAATAAAGTCTACACGGCATGCTTTCACTCAGTCCTGTGCTGCTTTTCTCCACTATTTTTGGCCTGGGTTTCAAATATAAACAATCTGGTATTGTAGCAACATAACTTCAATTATGCTTAAACCAAAGTTTTACAATGGCAAATTTGTGAAAAACTCATTCAATCAAATGTAATCGCTGTGATCAGTGATTTCACTCACAGGGGGTGAAGTCTGCACAATTTTCCCTTTTTGTTGAACATATTTTTTTTGTTTTGTGTAACAAAGGGAGACAGAGGGAAAAAATGGAGAACATGGGAGCTAAATGCAGCAGACCAGCACTATAGCCAGCTAGCAAGTAAGCAATTAGCTCTACAGATGCCCAGCTTAATTGCCCTACATCACTTTCTGGAGTGATACATTTTTATTTATTTTTTCAAACAGAAAAAGTTGGAGAGATGTACTTTTTTGTAAGATTGATAAAATATTTAGGGCACTGTATATATGGTTTTGTTTTTTAATGCCATCAATTAAGGTTTCTTGATTGATTTCCGTGATGATGCATTACTGTCTTCCATCACATAGACTGTATGATGCTAAACCAGATATGACAATTACTAAGACAAACAATCAAAACTGCCCTATGCCCTTCAGCATGCACTGGCCTCATGCACTCCAGCTGCCCACCAGCCAGTCACATGACCCGGGACCCACCCCAGCACAGCTCTGGCACACCGTGCACGGCAGACCCGGCCTGCAGCAGCGCTGCGCCACGACACACAGAAGCAGGATGTAAACACCAAGTTTATACATCCGTGTCTGAAGGCTCCCTGTGATTAAAGGTGGCTGATGAAGGCCTGTGTGGAGATATAAGACGACCCTCCCGGTGCTTACCAATATGAAACACAGGCCTGATGTGCAACTTTAATGAACCCTATGACTGATTGTAAACGTGCAATCATTTATATTCACATGAAACTTTGATAACCATAAGGGCAGCACAGAGAGAGATGAGAGGACGCACTGGGGGAGAGCTCCGTGGTGACGCAGAGGCTTGTTTACCTGACTTCGGGTAGGTGACGATCCATATGTCGCTACTTCTGAGGGAGAAGTTGGCGATCTCCTCCATCTTCCCTCTGCAGAAGGGCGGCAGCCGCACTCCGTCGAACTCGAAGTATTTGCTCTCAAACTCGATCGGCGTGCTCGGCGTGTCTGCCTCGCTCTCGGCCATCCTGGGAGACGGGCCGCCAGTGCAGGGACGAGAAAGAAACGCGCACACCAACCAAAAATCGCGAATCGGTCAGTCGATGGCGACGACAGAGGCGGACTTTTGAAACGCCGCTGCTGCGGGTACCCGCGGCCAGTCGCTCTGGAGAGAAGTGATGTAATGCGCGCGCACGAGTCGCAGCATCAGGACCATTTTTGGCCGAGCCCGCGAGGATGCGCGCGCGACCGCAGAGAATGGATTCAATTCAATTCAGTTTATTTTGTATAGCCCAGAATCACAAATTACAAATTTGCCTCAGAGGGCTTTACAATCTGTGCACATGCGACATCCTCTGTCCTTCCCTCACATCGGCACAGGAAAAACTCCCCTAAAAAAACCCTTTAACAGGGAGAAAAAAGGAAGAAACCTATGGGAGAACGACAGAGGAGGGATCCTTCTCCCAGGATGGACAGAATGCAATAGATGTCATGTGTACAGAATGAGCAGAAACAAACGTAACTGCTTTTACCTGAAACCAAACTATTTTTGCATGCTGTGTTTCACCTTCATTTTTTTTAACCATTTCCTGATGTTCCAAGTGCCTTTGAACAACCTGACTCAACATTGAATTTGTTGAACACCTTTCTTATTTTTCAGAGAATGGATGCTTACCGACACGTTATACAGATTTACACGCTCCAGTAAAAACAACCAGCACAGGACAGCTGTTATGATCCTCTACTATTATGGTATGTACAGTGGGTACGGATAGTATTCAGACCCCTTTAAATTTTTCACCCTTTGTTTCATTGCAGCCATTTGCTAAAATCGAAAAAGTTCATTTTTTTTTGCATTAATGTACACTCAGCAACCCATCTTGACAGAAAAAAACAGAAATGTAGAATTTTTTGCAAATTTATTAAAAAAGAAAAACTGAAATATCACATGGTCATAAAAAAAATGAACTTTTTCGATTTTAGCAAATGGCTGCAATGAAACAAAGGGTGAAAAATTTAAAGGGGTCTGAATACTTTCCGTACCCACTGTATGTATAGAGGCTAACATGTTACATAAATCATGTACTATAATATTCTATAGCCCTTATCATTGGGTCTTATAGGCTTTTACATAGTGTTCATGAGTGTTTTAACTGTGTTAATGGTGTATAATATAAAATCAACAATACATACACAGAATACTTTAAAACCTAATATATAATCACCAAGTTTTGGGGTGACATCACTTCCCACCTGAATAAACTGAATTTTAACGACAATACAGTTCAAATCATCGTTCTATAATTAAGTACTTTATTTTACGAGGCACATTTTTCAAAAGCTTTCTGTTTCTTTGTATTTTATTTTCAAACCCAGGCCATATTTTACTTGAAGTGAGAGAAAAACATTTATTTATTATCAGAACATATACGTATTAGTTATACATCCCCCAGTTCGATTTGAAAACTGACAATAAATAATGTTGAGATATTATTCAATTGAACTTTCTTTCTTTGATTTGACAGTCAGTTGTTGACATTAATACAACTGCTAGGTTACCGGTACTTCAATAGACATTTTATTTAACTTGACTTCTTTCAATTTTAATTGAATACTCCTGAGAACTCTGCAAATAACTGTTATGCAAAGAAAACAGAAGTAGGGGGAGGGGCTTGTTTGTGTTTTCCTTTTTTTCTGTTGTGTTTCTTTAAAGGGGCTGTGACGTCACTGTGTTATGCCCATCCCGCTTGCTGTCGATTGGCTCCTGTGTGGAACAAGGGAATTGACAGACGAGCCATCATCCAATCATGCTCTCAGAAAAATATGTTGCCTTTACTGTAACCTTGTAAATCTTAGAGATAGAAAAAATAAATAATAAACCATACGCGCACATCCATACACTTCAAGGGGCCTCGCGTTCCAGTTCATGCCGATCATGATGAATTAGTGTCGGTCTCCAAATACACTGAACAAGCTCGTGACACTAAACCACACTTTTGTCACTTGGTAACATCAACACTGGACGATAAAAAAAATACATGTTAATCTTTTATGCTTCACACCACACTACCAGTTAAATAGAAGTGACACTTTTAGGTTTTCATATCATAAAAAAAAAAATGGTTTAACCCTTTCGCTAAAATAATTACATTGCTAAATGACTGCAATGTAATGTAATGTAAGTACAAGTATCCCAATAGAGGCACTACCGTCGGCGTTCTGAGAGGTCTGATGGTACCTGAAGGCATCACAAGAAGTGAGTCCTCCCTGCACTTCCCCTCTAAAAGAGCCAGTTGTTGACCTGTGGATTCATCCAGTCTGCTTCTCTCCGCAGAAGCGAGGTGTCGGCCGTGACTAACCCCTCCGAGAGCCGCTGCGCACTCGGTGTTCTATCCGCTCTCGGGGCTCCCCTAGTCGGGGCATGCCCGGCCATGGTCGACTTAAATAGCGGCTGGAACCTGTCTTTTGCCGGGTGCGGCTTTCTGGGGATCTATCACATCGGAGTTGCCAGCTGCCTGCTAGAGAAAGCGCCCTACCTCCTCACAGGGGCCACCAAGCTGTACGGGGCTTCCGCCGGCGCTCTGACCGCCTCGGTGCTCGCCAGCCAGGCGTCCATAAGTAAGACAGACCGCTGTGGCTCGGTAGCCTGGAGCTTTATGCACACTAGAGGCAGCATATGCAGGGCACTTTATTTAATATTTATGGTTCATTATTTATTATTATTATTATTATTATTATTATTATTATTATTATTATTATTATTATTATTATTATTATTATTATTATATTATTATTATTATATTATTATTATTATTTTAATATTTTATCTTTTATTTTGCTACAGAATTTTTTAAGTGTATTTTTAAATGTTCATTTGTTGTAGTTTTATATATTGAACCACACTCATTTCAATGCCGATTTTATTTTATACATAGATCTGTGTTTTTGAAATATGGTTTTTACTTCTTTCTTTTTTTGACAAAGTTGACCCAAAAGTGTGTGTGTGTGTGTGTGTGTATATATATATATATATATATATATATATATGATAATTGTACTTCCTCTAAATGTCATCGACAAGTAATCTATACAAATAGATAAATATATATGGATAAAGCCCATGGGTGCAGTGCCAACTACATGGAGTCACCGGATCATAAGAGAGCCCTGTTCTCGATGTGGACTGTGTGAGTCAGAGGACCCTTTCATTTTCTCTTATCCCTGCCCTTATGATTGCTTATTCTCCCATTAATAAGCAGTCATAAGGGCTGATAGCAGCAGTCACGTGTATGGGCTCAGCACTCGGAAGAGGGCTTGTCCCGGGCCACTGACCCCAGGTAGCTTTAGTGGATATCGATCCAGTCCTAGGTTTGAAGAGCAACAGGGTGTAGCTTCTAAAGTCCCATCTCCTGAGCCTTTCTTCCATTCTTTCCTCTTTTTCTAGCCAAATGTTGCGAAGATGTGATTGGGGTGGCGAAGGAGGCCAGGAAGAGGAACCTGGGCCCCCTTCACCCCACCTTCAACCTGCTCAAGGTGTTAAGGACCGGCCTGGATCGGGATCTGCCCTCCGACGCTCACATCCGGGTTTCGGGGCGTCTGTGCGTTTCGCTCACCAGAGTGTCTGACGGGGAGAACGTGCTGGTGACGGAGTTTAGCTCCAAAGAGGAACTCATCCAGGTGCAGAGAGTTGCTGATATTGTGTGTGTGTGTTTTTAAATGGTTGTCCTCTGGTTTCACCTTTGCTCTCTGTCCACAGGCACTGATCTGCAGCTGCTTCATTCCGGTCTACTGCGGGCTGATCCCCCCATCCTTCAGAGGAGTGGTAGGTTTAGCTTTGGTTTGCACAATTATTTGTACATATTTCACTTTTTTTATTCTTGTCCTAGAAGACAAGTTTGCTTCATTACATCTAACCAAAAGAAGTCATTGGGAACCATGTGACTGAAAGTAAAAAAAGATCCTTGTGAATCTAAATGTGAAATGTAGCAAATCAAGTAGAGCATCAATTTGAAAATCACTTGGATTCCCTTTGGTTTCAGCTGTGAGCCAGAAAACATATCTTTTTACATGACAGTTTATCCAGTAAAACCTCACAATAGGACTGGGGGGAATACCGCGTTGGAAAAAAAAAAGGTCAGAGTGCGAGGCTGCCATGAGATAATTTTGTTTTCCTCTCCAAATAATCAGGATGAGTCATTTGCATGTTTTGAAAGAGAACTGTGCTGATTGTTTTGCTCCTAGTTACTGATACCAGTGTGGCCCTCACTATTACTTATCAGCTGCTTGTGGACTTTGACAGTGATCTAGTCGACAGCAGAGCAGCGGTTTCTATGTGTGTGTGTGTGTGCCTCTTGTGAATAGACCTACCTGCTCTCCTCTATTGCCATGTCATATACACACAAACATGACTAAGTCTGTCAGACTGGATTCAGATGACGTTGTTTAGTAATAACAAAATACGAAGGTCGAGTGCGTCGCAATGAAGACATATAAAGATACTCAATCAGATGACATGGAACCTAATAAAAATGAAAAGATGAATCATACATGTGTGGTTAACTGGTGCCGGTTTAAGCACTTAAACACGCTACATGGTGGTGTGTATGCACATGTATACAGTGTTGTGTCTACAGGTGTTCTGTACATTGTGTACTCTCTGCTGCCCAAACCGCCTGCTGGCTCGCTTGTGACTCACCAACCACATGCATGAATGTGCAAAACCATGAGGCATGACACCCCTAGGTCAAATAGTTTGTTGGAGGACAGCTCAAAGTTACAGTGAGGAGCTTTTAACTGGTTATGAAACATTTAACACTGATGCCTACATAAGTAAACGAGACCATAAGCGAGAAAACCGGCTATGTTTATATTATTCATAACTTGTCATCGGTGTCGCTGGGATTCTGTGCAAAAAAAAAAAAAAAAAAATCTGCTGCATAACTTGTCATCGGTGTCGCTGGGATTCTGTGCAAAATCAAACCAAGTAAAATAAGAGGTTTCCAAAATGGGAGTTGTTCTGTAACTATATGTTTATATTATTCATAACTTGTCATCGGTGTTGGGATTCTGTCAAACCAGAACATCTGCTAGAAAGTTCTTTGGAAAGAACACTAAATTCTTAGAAATTTGGAAAGAACAGCTCTGTAATTTCAGTTGTAATGCTTTTGGTTGGTTGATTCAAGTATGAATAAGTGTGATTATACATAACATACAATTGGTAAAGAAAGCAAGTTTCAGAGAAGAAGTTAATATCTGCTTACGTTTAAATTTCATTAGATCAGTTTAGGATTTAAACACTTTAAACGACCACTCCTAAAATTTTCTTGAAGTTACCACGAAGAACTTTCATTTTGTCTTGATTTTGGCAGTCCCTGTCCCTTTTTAGAAAACCCTTCATTTTCCTGCTGCAGGTGTCTGCCAGTATGCCCCACGCTCAGTCCTGGTTCTGGTTCTCTCAAGCCTTTTCTTCCAAGCTGGAAATTGTTTTAGAAATTACAGAACCAGTTAAATTTACTGTTACCGACAGGTCTTTACTGCAGAGAGAAACTAAAGCCTGACTCATACTGGATGTTGATATAGATAGATATATTTACTTTTGACAAATTGTTACACAGATATGTTCTGAGAAGACTAAGAGTCCATGCTAGCAGGGCTTTAAGCTAAATGCTAACCTCCTGCATTTCTGTACTGCGATGTCACTCAACATTGGAAATATGTAACGAAAGGATAAATCCGTCTTAAGCTAATATCGTCCGATTACATCAGTAAGCAGAGTTATCTGTCAGGCTGTTATTATTATTACAGCCAGAGAGAGTAACATATGCCCAATATTAATGTAGTCAAACCAATATGACAGTGAGAAGTTCAATAATGTAGGAAAAGTACATGTGAAAGTACACATTTCTATAGTCTGTACATGCACATTGAAGGATCCTGCCCTCCGTTTCCTCACTGACCTACATTCTGTCCGGCTGGCAGCTCATAACACAGACCACTGGCAGCAGCTCGGCCAAGCTGGAGGGGATTTTACAACTTCTGGAATAAGGTCAATCGCCATTTTAAGCGCTTTATATGATAAACCCTTCCTTTCATTTGCCTACCGATCCAGGGGTTGAGTCTAAAATAAAGCCGGAGGATTTCATTAACTAAGTAAATTGGTAAAGTCTCCGAAAAAAATACATGAAGTCACTAACACACACAAAGATGTTAGTAAGATGTGACTTGTGTTCTTGTTCTGGGACAAGGATGTGGCTTTTTTTAGGATATTATGTCAGGGCAGTCCTGGGCCACAAGGGAATGGAAGTAGTACCCTCCACTGTCACGGTTCAGCAGCCGAGAACCACATCCCATATGTGTCAATGAGACCTGTTCTGTAACAGATAATACCAATAGAAGTCGTGCAGTGAGTATAAAATATGGCTATCGGCTGTGGCGTAGTGGAGAGCAAGGTAGTTCTCCAATCAGAGGTGGTTCGATACCCGGCTCCGGCAGTCGATGCGTCCTTGGGCAAGACACTTAACCCCAAGTTGCTCCCGAAGGCTTGCCATCGGTGTGGACTGGATGTTGCATGAATGTTAGTTAGAGTCTGATGGTGGCACCTTGCATGGTAGCCTGTCATCAGTGTGTGAATGGGTGAATGATATGTAATATACTACTGATTGTAAGTCGCTTTGGATAAAAGCGTCTGCTAAATGACTGTAATGTAATGTAATGTATTAAACTGAATGAAAGAGGTAAATACATTATTTCCCTCCTCTGTGTCTGTAGCGCTACGTGGACGGTGGGATGAGCAACAACATGCCACAGTCAGAGCTGAAGAACACCATCACCATCTCACCCTTCTCGGGCGAGTGTGACATCTGTCCCCGCGACAACTCCACCAGCTTCCACGAGCTGCGCTTCACCAACACCAGCATCCAGATGAACCTGGGCAACATGTACCGCCTCAGCAGGGCGCTGTTTCCACCGGAACCCAAGGTAGGTCGTATTTTTAGGCATCCGTACCGGAGAGGGCCGCGATTTCTCCGGTTGTCCCTCCGTCTGTCTGTCTCATGAACACGATATCTCGGTAGGGCCTCGAGAGAAATTCTTCAAATGTGTCACAAACATCCACCTGGATTCAAGGATGAACTGATAAGGTTTTGGTTGGCCACAGTGACCTTATGAAACACTTTTTTGGCCATAACTCAATAATCCATATCCAAATTACAACATTTTACAAAATGTCGAATAGGATAAAAAGATGAAGTGTTAACATTCCAGACAGACGTGGATGTAAACTGCAATTTCGCTGGAGAGCAGAGGTGGTAAATCTAATTTTAGCAGGCTAAGAAGGTGCAGCTGATAATGTGTCAATATTTAAAAATGAATCTTCAAAGTCTGGCTAGAATCCTGATTTGATAGTTTTTCTTTTCTAATATTTACTAGCGACATAGTCAGGGTTTAAATTGTACCGGGGCTCGGTCCTATAACATGTGACTGAAAGTAAAAAAAGATCCTTGTGAATCTAAATGTGAAATGTAGCAAATCAAGTAGAGCATCAATTTGAAAATCACTTGGATTCCCTTTGGTTTCAGCTGTGAGCCAGAAAACATATCTTTTTACATGACAGTTTATCCAGTAAAACCTCACAATAGGACTGGGGGGAATACCGCGTTGAAAAAAAAAAAGGAAAAAAAAGGTCAGAGTGCGAGGCTGCCATGAGATAATTTTGTTTTCCTCTCCAAATAATCAGGATGAGTCATTTGCATGTTTTGAAAGAGAACTGTGCTAATTGTTTTGCTCCTAGTTACTGATACCAGTGTGGCCCTCACTATTACTTATCAGCTGCTTGTGGACTTTGACAGTGATCTATTCAAGTTTATGTATTCGATGTAGCAGAGCAGCGTGAATGTTTCTATGTATCACTAAAATCAATGTGTGCCTATTGATTGTGAATAGACCTACCTACTTCTCCTCTGTTGCCATGTCATATACACACAAACATGACTAAGTCTGTCAGACTGGATTCAGATGACGTTGTTTAGTAATAACAAAATACGAAGGTCGAGTGCGTCGCAATGAAGACATATAAAGATACTCAATCAGATGACATGGAACCTAATAAAAATGAAAAGATGAATCATACATGTGTGGTTAACTGGTGCCGGTTTAAGCACTTAAACACGCTACATGGTGGTGTGTATGCACATGTATACAGTATTGTGTCTACAGGTGTTCTGTACATTGTGTACTCTCTGCTGCCCAAACCGCCTGCTGGCTCACAGCCTGGCTCGGTGTGACTCACCAACCACATGCATGAATGTGCAAAACCATGAGGCATGACACCCCTAGGTCAAATAGTTTGTTGGAGGACAGCTCAAAGTTACAGTGAGGAGCTTTTAACTGCTTATGAAACATTTAACACTGATGCCTACATAAGTAAACGAGACCATAAGCGAGAAAACCGGCTATGTTTATATTATTGTTCATAACTTGTCATCGGTGTCGCTGGGATTCTGTGCAAAAACATCTGCTGCAGTAAAATAAGAGGTTTCCTAAATGGACTTTGGTTTGGACAATATCGCTTTTGCATCCTAAGAAGGGAGTTGTTCTGTAACTATAAATTCTTAGAAAGTTCTTTGGAAAGAACACTCGCTCTGTAATTTAAAGACAGTTTTCAGTTGGCATGCTTTTGGTTGGTTGATTCAAGTATGAATAAGTGTGATTATACATAACATACAATTGGTAAAGAAAGCAAGTTTCAGAGAAGAAGTTAATATCTGCTTACGTTTAAATTTCATTAGATCAGTTTAGGATTTAAACACTTTAAACGACCACTCCTGATTTGATAGTTTTTCTTTTCTAATATTTACTAGCGACATAGTCAGGGTCTAAATTGTACCGGGGCTCGGTCCTATAACATGGGCTATTCTATGTCGTTTTGCCGGGGCTGAAGCCCCCAAATGTGTTGCCCCGGATACTATTTCACATGCTGTGAGGCTCCACAGAAAACATAATGTGTGAATGTGCAATGGTCTTTGTAACAGAACCGACGGTCAAAGCTAATGCAGGTCACTAAACCAACTGTGAGTGTGTGTGTGTGTGTGTGCTTGTGCAGGGGGGGGTCTAATAGTCAGTCGTCATGGTAACTTAAAAGCAGTTGCTGTTCAGGGAGAGGTGACAGAATGCACTAGTCTATCAATTCTTCTTCTATCTTCGATGCGTGCATGCACGGCGTCGCTGCAATGAGCTCATGAGAAGATTACAATTCATCCGCAAGATCACAGTTCATGAACCTTGAAAAACCACAATTTCCATGACATTCCCCCACTTTGATTTATTTTGAGTATGTCAAGAGCAGTATGCCAAAAAATACCAGGATGTTCTTCTGCATCGTGTTAGCATTTAAGGTTCATCATCTCTGCTCTGGTGTGAAGAAGCATTTTCTGGGATTCAACTAGTTCTGTAAAAAGAGAGAGACAGGGTTATGAGATGTATGCTGCATGTCTTTAGTAACGCCCTCCAGGTTCTTGCAGCACTCACTCTTGTGAGTGAGTGAGTGAGTGCATTTACGATCTCACCCGTCTCTGGTTCCCTTCCCTTCTCCTCTGGTTGCCATAAGCCCCGGCAACCAAGACCTCCTCCCTCCTCCTCCCTGTGTCCTTGTTGACACGGGTCACACGCGTCAACCAGCCCTTCGTCTTCCTCCTCCTCCTCCTACTCTGATCATGGTTCTGGACTGTCTGGGACCCAATGTTCCCAGACAGTCCCACATCAAAACATCCATCTTGCCCTCTTGCCTTCTGTCCCCTCTGCCCTGAACTTGCAGCTCCAGAGATCAGAGCTGTGTCATCAGCATACGCATCTGTTCTTTTCATCGCTTTCTCAGAATGGCCGGCCTGTATGATGACGGTTTCCAGTCTTCCTCTTTCCAGTTCAGTACAGTCTTTTTTGACGTATTTCTAAATATCTGGAAACAAGCATATTTCAACTTTCTAGGGATTAATACAGGTACTTTGAATGTAAATTTAGTCGCCACAGTACACATCAAAATAGAAAATACTCACAGACCCCCCCTACTTAAACCATAATCCCACCAAACTCAAAATGGATAAAGGTCTCTGTCACAAGTGGATAAGGTCAGCTTGAGACACTCATGACAGCCGAAATGGACGCGTGCAATGGATTATTATTTTGATCACTTTGGCTAGAGATAAATTAGTTTGAAACCATTTTTTGGCCTCCACTCCACAACATGTCTTGTCGTTAGCTGTGTTGTAGTTATTGAGCCCCGGCTCCTCACCTATTCCCCTCACGTGCCGTCTGGATTCCACGATTGCGTAATTGGGCGCAGAAGTCTGTGCGATGTGGGAAGCTGTGTTCTTATCACATTCCTTGATGGAGGAATTACCTCTCTGTACCACACCACATGGGAAAACAAGTCTACACACACAGGCTTGAGGCAGTAACTGTGTCTTTGAACACACACACACTTGGCGGGCGGCGTATCGGATGTGCATAAGAAAACAGATTGTCAAATAGAACAGAGGACTCTCTCTGGGTGGTTTGACCCTTAGTCCTGTGGTCCCATCACTCCAGCCAGTGGATTGGCTGTGAGCAGCTCTGCTGATACCACAGCTCTCTTTCGTCAAAGATACCAGCGTTGTTGCCAAGTGTTTGGAAACGAGGTTATTGGTTATTTTTGGCTGGATGAGAGATGTCGATCTTCTCAACTGTGGAAGCGTATATTTTGAAATTTTCCTTAAAAATCTCCATTATTTTAAGTTATACTTTTTTTTTATGCTTTGTTGATTCCTGGTCTGTATAAGTTATCAATAAGAAATCATCATAATTAAAAAAAAAAATGTGCACATAAAAGGAATTTGGCTTGGTAATTGGTGCATAAACACGGTGCAATAGTATAAGACACCATTTAAAAATATAAATATGAAATGCAAAACAAATTAAGAGTACATTAAAATGAGTCTGTTTTTAAAGTGTCATATTTATATTTTAAGTAAACAAATGCAATTTCTGTCTTGTTGTGGTGATTAATGAGTTATTTTTAAAATAATAGCTTACAGCAGCCCTAAAGAGTTTTAAGTTAAAAATCTCCAACAAGATTTTTAACTTAAAAAGCAGCTTTATTGTGAAACTGACATCACATCACATTACATTTTAAAAAACGTATATAAACCGTATATAAGACGCACCGTTTCTCCCCTCCACAGGTACTGGCTGAGATGTGTCAGAGCGGTTATAAGGATGCCATGCGTTTCCTTGAAGAAAACAGTGAGTATCCTACTGCCGTCTTGCCATGGTGACTCTGAAAAGAGTTTACCTCGCTACTACTAGTCCCTATCAGCCTCTAGCTGAACCTGAACCGGACTGTGTGAACTGACGTCATGTTTCGTGTTTGCCAGACCTGCTGATGCCGGATCGGCCGACCTCGGGCCCCGCCCTGCCGGAGAGCCCGTCCCCTTGCTGCTGCAAGCACACGGAAACCACCAAGGAGTGGGTGCTCCGGAGGCTCCGCCTACTGCGCAAACAGCACTGGTGGTTGGACGAGCAGATGGTCCTGCCCACGCCCATTAAGAAAGGTGGGGTGTCACGCCGGACTGGTTGTTGGATTTAAGCAATGATGATGCACTCTGTGACGCCTCTGTACAGCGTCAACATGTTAACACGCTCCCGTCTGTGTGTCTGCCAGTGTTCTGCGAGGCCTGCCAAGACACACCTGGCCTGTATGCCAAGGTGTCCCAGATGCTGCCTGTGAGAGTGGCCTCCTACATGCTCATGCCATACACACTTCCTGTACAGTCGGCCTACTCAGTGGCCCAGAGGTGAGCGCAGATCTAACCATGGAATGGACAGTTAGTGGTATTTATCAAACTAGATAGTATCGGTCAGCCTCTGGTCTGTTGGTTATCCTGAGTAACAGGGTCATGATTTCTTAAGAGACATTGATGTTGAGTTTTTCTATTTATTTTTCGGTGCTTTGAGAACCACACGTTGAGTGCCATTGACTTCCATTATTTTGGAGAATAGGCAGACATCTCTACGGCCGATATGTCCAACACTCTGCAACTCACACGAAAACAATCTAGAATGATAAAAAGCTCTACAGGCGAGAGGAAAAATGTGTGATTGAGGTTGGAACTGTCCATTTAAGCAAGAGAGTTCTTCACTTGAAACTCTTTTCAAACTCGTCTTGTAAAATATGAATTGAAAACATCAGTTTATTGTTTGTTTATTATGTCATTCCTCCTGTTCACCAGGTTTGTGGAGTGGATCCCAGAGGTGCCGGCCGATATGCGCTGGCTGTTTGGGGTGGCAGGTGACATGTACCAACAAGCCTGGAAAGGAGCTCCAATCAACTCCCTCAGGTGATGGAGGATTTTTCACACAGTGTTTCGGGGTTATCCACCCTCAAATTACAAACCAAGAAGGTTGAACATGAAACTAGAAGAAACTACATAACAACATAGGAAAAAAAAAATGAAAATACTGGAATTATTACATGAATAAATGTATAGAAATGTATAGTATAATAATAATAATAATAATATAAAATAAAAGCTGTTTGGTAACTGACAGAAACACCAATGGAAGAAGAATTTCTGCACTGTGGCAGCTTGGCTACCACAATAAAAGTAAAGCTAGCGTTAGCTAACAGCTATCCATAAGCTAACACAAACACATGAAAGAATCATATTTATGGACATCGAGCGGCACAGAGGTTTTACCGTCTTCATTGGCTTTAACTTACGGCGCTCCCTCAACTGAACAGATCTACGCGCTCTCAGAATCAGCTTTATTGCCCAAGTTTTTCATACACACACAAGGAATATAACTTTAACATATAAAGTTTAAACAGGAGTTTTACAAGAGTCAATAGAATTTCTTTGAATGTAAATTAAATAGGTGTCGGTACTTTATGTCCCTAATCCGGTTTACTAGAGTTAAAAGCACTCAAACATAAAGTTTTCTATTCAGTCATCTTCACTGGCTTATTCTTGGCCCTCACTAGTGAACTCACAGACTCTTACTGATGACAGGCGTACACAGAACAACGTAACATTTGGGTCCAAACAAACAAAGATTACCCGGAGTTACAACTCGCATCTTGGAATCTCTCTGCCTTGTCCCAGGTTATTCCCGACAGAGAGGCTAAGGCCCGCCCCTTTCGGTACCACAATGGGACCTTATTTCAGAAGAAATATGTACGGCAGGCAATGGCTATTATTTGATCCCGTTTTAATTGAGCCATGAATTACACATATGATTTTGTTATTTTGAAAGATCATTTTGCGCGTCAAGAAAGTAGCATCTTTTCGTAAAATGGTTGAAGTATAAGACTGTGAAAACACGTATTAGATAGAGGACACACACAAAAGACGCATAAGTGACGGATCTCGCAAACCAATGGTTGACATCACAATGACTAAGTCCACTTTTTATATACAAGTTAGCTAGCTAGCTAGCAAACCAAGGTAACTGCCGTGCTTCTGGCTTGCATTGTGCAAGACGAGAGGTGTAGTTCAGTGATCGATTTAACACAAAACTAAATGATACTATGACAAATCTACAACAAACAGCCACTTTTTTGACTTGCAAAATTATATATATTAAATTGACAAACATCATAATGTGTGATTCATGGCATTATTCAAGCGTGATTGAAAAAATATTTGTGTCTTGCTGTTGAGTACTTTTTTACTAAGTAAAGTCCCATGGTGTGTGACTTTGCCTCTGTTGCTTATATGCAAATATGTTGTTATATAAATGAGTGTAACTAACTCTGTGTAATTGACCTCTCAGTGAGCCGGGCCTGAGGAAATGCTTGAGTGCACCGCCGCTCTCCACGGAGTGTGATAAGCCCATGCAGAGAGACAACCTGCCTGCTCTCTCCTCCCTGGACCTCCACGGCAGCTACTGGGAGATCCCCGAATCTACCTCCTCCTCTTTCTCCTCCTCCTCCTCCTCCTCCTCATACCACCATCATCCTCCTCACATCACCCCCTCCTCTCCGCAGCAGGTCTGCTTCTTTGTCGGCTCGCAGGATGAACCTAACGGCTATGCGCAGCAGTAAAACGATTCAGGGACCGCACTTTGACAATGACGGGGACGGATTTTCAACATCGGGTGCTAAAATTTGAAACAATGAGCAATGGTGCGTACATGTCTCAAGGAGACACACATTTATCTCTGACTCCGAACACTCCAGGCAGCACAACTGTTATATTTTACCTAGTGCTCTGGAACTCACTCAGGATCACAGATGTGTTTTGTGGGACTGTTTTCATGTACAGCACAGAGACGCGTCTAGTTTTATACGCTAACTACAACGCTACCTACCAGTAGCATTCATTCCTCATTCCAATACAGTTTACTGTCTGTTGATGTTCACATTTTTGTGATATCTCCAGGCGCCCTACGGGCCCTTTTTAGGTGACAAGATGCAATGTCTTGCAGCCATGTTGGACGTCTGCAGGCCTCGTTTCTAATCATATTTAATCTAGCCAGAAAAGGTCGAGGCTAATCTTAATTTCTACACCACAAATCTAACCAGTTTGAAAAGCTGACGTGGCTACAGCTGGAGCTCGGCACTGCTGCCGATAAAAAATGATGGCCAAAGCCACAAGAAGATGTAATAAACTTAAGTGTCCTTGAAAGTGAGATGATGTCAAAGACTGAACTCTAAATATTGAGACCAATATGACCAAGTCACTTTACTCACAGATCACTAACTCTATTGGCTCTTCTCATATCCCGATTTTGCACCTCCTCATCTCCTCGCTCCTCCGATTTGTGACCAGGAAATTTATCTCAGCGCCCTATCTTAGAGGGCGTCCCAAATTCTTAAATGCATCTCAAGGAGCGAGGAGGCCGGATGAGCTATGAGCGTGGCCTGTTGCCTCGCATCTCTTCCCCCCATCACTTATCCCTTGAATGTAAAGTTATATTATTGCACTGTGATATTCTCTTATGATTAAACCATATTTAAAATTGATTGTTTTGTTTAATGGAGTGTCCTGCACCTGCACCAAGTGGTGACACAACAATATGCCAGTATGTGGATATGGTGGATATTGAGAATTCGTTCCCCAGAATGGGTCGGGACAAACACGAAGGTCGCAGGGGATTTTATTAAGGTGGCTAGAATCAGAATTTCTTCCCTGGTCTTTTATTTAACATTAATATCTGCAGTTGACCTTCGAGTCACATCGGGGAACCTAAATGTTTGTATTGTTCTGATAAGTGGAGTCTACTAATAAGATTGAATCTAATTTGAAAGGCAAAGGCTGTTTAATTTAGTGATGAGAGGTTATTAAAAGAATGAGATCGCCTGTTAACGCCACCTAAATGCATTTATGGTTTATTTTATAAAGCATTTAACATGTGTCATGTTTTCAAATGACACATGCATCAAACAAAGTTGTTATTTATCAAACATAAATGTCTTCAAGATGATATGAGGTGATGCCGAAATGGCAGTCAAAATTTTCGTCATTTTCTTTGATATTTATAAATTTAAATATTACTTACACTTTGATTGCGATCATTGAAGAAAATAGACCGGATAGTGACTCTCACCCGATACGTCAGAACCAGGCCAATAGCGGCTAGCGCTGAGGTCAAGGTTAATAATTTACCATAACCATTTGTGGTTAATAATTTACCATAACCATTTGAGGTCAACTTAACCATTTGAGGTCAATGGCTAACCTCAACAATTTGAGGTCAATTGCTAACCTTAACCATTCAAGGTCAATAACTATCAATTCACATTCAACGTCAATACCTGAATTAACCATTCAATATGTAATGGCAAATTTAGGTTTTAGACCTTCACATCTCCCTTCTCAACCTATTCCTTATCATAGGCGCCAGTAGATATGCTAAATCAGAACAGAGTCTGCAGACACTGAAATACCACCCTGTCCTGTTTTGTCCTTCATATTCAGAGTGTGAAGGTTTCATGTGAACACACTTCTCAGGCTTCTCAAATTATGTAACATAGCAGACATAACAAGACATTTCTTGCATTACTTTGCGGGCTCGCCAGTGCATACTTTGTAGGCTCTGTGTGATCCTGTAAACCTCTGCCTCTTTCTTGCAAGAAATAAAATACCACAAAGACACTCTTTGTCATTGATTGTTATTTCAACGCTCACTTTGGACTCATCTCGGGACATCGATAGATAGATAGTAATATTTTCCACCACAATTGTCACTAGCTAACCGTAACCATTTCGGGACTGTTTTGCAAATCGAGGGTTACAATCTAGACACAACCTTTTGTCTGTCTGAAATCAAGGACCCATTGATTCTTTACAGGCGCAATATGCAAAATGCTTTTCAACATAATATGTGTCACTGGTGTGTCTACAAACCCCTAAAGTGTGAGAAAAGATCATCTTCTACAGCTTGGTCATCGTACCTGCCCCCAGCATACCAACTTAATTAACCATGCTGTCCGCCATTGTGATTTCTGGCTATCATGGACCTGGCAGGGAAAACCAACAAAACACACCACTTGTTCTTTGGTTGGCTGCAATAACCAGCAGAAAAGCTTTCATGATGGCTCCACCCATCATCTGAGGATGTAAAGACCTCTTTTTGAAGTGTAGGTTTCAACTAAAAACAACAGCATGAGAAATATAATGTAGTTTTTTTTAACAAAAAAAGTATGTGAACATGTTCTAGAAGAAAAGAAAAAACCCCCCACACAGGAACAGTGAGAACACGCACACTCAACACGGAGAGGCCTCGGCTGGCAGGGATACCTTCTCATTGTGAGGTAAATGCATCACCATATCACTCTTAATTATTGGTAAGATGGTAAATGACTTGCATTAATATAGCGCATATCTAGTTGAACACGGTTAATCTCTTTCATTTCCTCCAGCTCGTGGAGAAGTGCTTCCTCATCTACAACTGATGTGAAAAGCATCTCATCCTTTTGGTCCTTTTCTATTTGGAGCATTTCCTTCAGCTCCTGGATCTGGCATTGGAGAGCATCATTGGTTTGTCCCTTTGGAGAACCTTTTTGGTTCGGCACACATATTCACATATGTTTTGGATGAGGACCTTGTGCTGCAAAAGAAGCGTGTCAACTTTGTGGAGACAATTGTGAATTTCCAAATTGGTGGTCTGTGCCATTTTGGTTCAAATTGCCTCCGTCTCTGTTGTTTTGAATAATTAGCTGACCTTAATTAGTTGTGTAAGTCACGATATAGAAAGGGACTTTCTATATCGTGACTTACACAACTCTTACACAACGCACAACTCTTTTCTCTTTTGAGAAATATGTTCATGCTATCAAAGTGGCACCTTTAAGATTATCTATCTATCTATCTATCTATCTATCTATCTATCTATCTATCTATCTATCTATCTATCTATCTATCATCCATCATCCATCATATCATCCATCCATCCATCCATCCATCCATCCATCTATCTATCTATCTATCTATCTATCTATCTATCTATCTATCTATCTATCTCTATCTATCTATCTATCTATCTATCTATCTATCTATCTATCCATCCATCCATCCATCCATCATCCATCCATCCTCATCCTCCATCCATCCTCCTCCTCTCTCTCTCTATCTATCTATCTATCTATCTATCTATCCATCCATCCATCCATCCATCCATCCATCCATCCATCCATCCATCCATCCCCTCTCTCTCTCTCTCTCTCTCTCTCTCTCTCTCTATCTATCTATCTATCTATCTATCTATCTATCCATCCATCCATCCATCCATCCATCCATCCATCCATCCATCCTCTCTCTCTCTCTCTCTCTCTCTCTCTCTCTATCCATCTATCTATCTATCTATCTATCTATCTATCTATCTATCTCTCTATTGCCATAAGAGGTTAAGCATAGGGCCCTCTGATGAAAGTATTGCAATATACTGTATATACATTTGCATTATAACTAACTGGGTGTCTGTGGAGACATTCCTGTAAAGAAAAAGGCAATTTGTTAACACTGATGACGTCATCCGTATCCATGACGCTCAGGTACTGTTGATTTTTTTATGCGCATGCGTCCTGGATCACCACCAACAACATCAGCCGAGAAGAAGAGGATGGCGGAGGATGGGAGGGATGAGTCGCTGGCCACTGACGACGAGTCAGACAACACAGCTGTAGACGGGATCCAGAGCCTGAACGACACGGTGAAACCGGAGCTTCCCCTTCCCGTTTTAGTCCAATTGTTTCTTGAAATATTAGCGGAAATCGACTTTGTTTTAACGTCACAGCGTGTTGACTGACAGGTGAAAGCTCAGGGCAGAGCTAGCTTAAATGTTACATACAAGCTAGCCGAATGTAAGAACACTCATTGATTTAGCACAATTCAGGTGACGTCAATATGTTTAAATGTTCTCAACAATGGACTCTGAGCTCATGTATGATACACCCAGTCCACCGTTACTTTCACGCTATATCAATGGTGTATCCGTAGTTCATATGGACAGCTGTTAGCTAACGCCTATCAGTAAAAATATTAATAATCATTTTATAAAAATAAAATAAAAAGTGGAACCAAGAGTGCGCAGACTGGTTTAATGACAATAAAAACACTGTGCAATAATAGTTAATAATAATAATAATAAATTTTTCTGTCTGTAAATATTATATTTCAGTTATTGTGTTTTTCTACTGTTTTTATTGCTTATTTATAATACTTGTTTGTTTATTTTTATTTTTTATTTTTCATTTTTTATTTTTTATCTTGTCTTTCTTTTACTATGTCTCTTGTGTGCACTTTAACTCTATGCTGCTGTAAGCCTGCAAATTTCCCCGCTGCGGGACTAATAAAGGATTATCTTATCTTATCTTATCTTATCTTATCTTATCTTATCTTATGACGCTGATGTGCTGTGACCGTTCAGATGGTGGGAGAGGGCTCCACTCTCCTGCGCAGGATGGAGATCTGCGTTGCTGAGGCTGAGAAAAGGAACGGCAAAAACACGGTGAACATGCAGGAGACGTTCACTGTGTACCTGGTCGAAACACGGTGAGAACAGTCATTTGAGGAGGAAGTGCTGTGGGTTCAGCTGAGATACCTGTATTCCGTATTGCTGTAGCTCTGTGGTGAATGAATGTTGTCACTGTGCAAAAAAACAACTTACTTTTTATCTTATTTTTTCCCCTGTGACTCAATCTTTAAGGCCAATGGACGCGGTTGCCGAAGGTCGTAACCAGGCCCCGGACTCTCTGTGGAGGAGATACAGTGAATTTGAACTGCTGCGGAACTACTTGTTAGTTACCTATCCTTACATCGTGGTGCCCCCTCTACCAGAGAAGAGGGTGAGTTAAATGTGCCGCTGCTCTCCAAACCCCTGTTCAGTGACACTCTGAGGATTGAGGCCTTGCTTCACGTCCGTCCAAAAAAAATGTCTAATAAAATGTGGCAGGACAAGAATAAGACGGATGAGAAATCATCAACGGCTTCTGGCAAACTTCTGGTAAATGAAGGCCCCCATTTCAAAATAAAAGGAGCAAACAAACAAGAAGTCCTTCTTGTTTGTTTGCTCCTTTTATTTTGAAATGAGCTGCAACAGAGTTATGAAATGGGATAGAAAGCAGCTATTAACTAGGCTTGGTTCATTTAAGTCCATGACTAATAAAGTTTTATAGGAAATGTGTTACACAATTCAGTTGTTGTTTTTCACATCACAAAAGAGACAATCAGTAACAGTTGGTAATTTTTAGACAGAAAAACATACCATGTCAGTGTGAATAAAGAGAGAACTAACACAAGGTCATGTCTATGATATTTCAAAGGTAGAATAGTGGCTCATCTCCAAGGCTTTTATGGAAGTTTTTAATAGAAGATCAACGCACCCTCTATTCATTTTAACGGCTTATTGTTCAGAAGACAGGGAGAACAGTTAAACTGTGCGCATTTAAACTCAGTTGAAATGGCTTTTAAAATATGATCAACCGAGCTGAAGCAAAGAAAAAGCACCGATGTCGAGCGAGAAGTTTAACTCAGGCAGTCTCTTTGCTCTTGTGCCTACAGGCTGAGTTTGTGTGGCACAAGCTGTCGGCAGACAACATGGACCCAGACTTTGTGGAGCGCCGCCGGGTCGGGCTGGAGAACTTCCTGCTTCGCGTGGCATCACATCCCCTCCTCTCCAATGACAAGATCCTCCACCACTTCCTCACTGAGGTACATGCTGCAGCACAGTATATCCGAATATGAAAATCAATATTCAACAGTGAGAGAGAAGCAGCACTGCCGCGTCGGTCTGCCCTGTGCTTTTTGAATGCACCACATAAAGAGAGTTACACAAGTTCACTTTCATTGATTGAAATTGAAATGTCATGTTAGGTCAAGCTGAAGGATTAATGATTTAACAACAACGGCAGTGAAGGCAGAGAACTCGGCCGCAGACAGAGTGACACCGTGTCCTAACAGCAAGCGTTATGTTACGTTTTGTGAACAAACCATCAGCTGTGAGCTCCAGATCAAAATGGAGACGTGACTTTTGAAAAGACTGGTGCACTGTAGTTTTTATCTTCCTACATTTTTACTTTTTAAACAGGAAAAACTTTTTATGGTCCATCTTTAATCCTTAATGGTTCCGAGTAAATCTAATTTGGCAGGCTGAACACACTTCTCTTTGTTTACCTTCCTTTTTTTCTTTTCTTTTTTTTTTACCAATTCAGGCTTCCTCAGGTTAGACGTGTCACATTGCTGTGAATTGTGGGTAATTCCCTTGGGCAAAGTCTGCAGAAATGCAGACTTACGGAAAGTGTTCCTAAAGAGCTCAAAATGTCTGTGAGAGAGCCCTCGAACATTCAATGTGCTAAAACATAATAAGAATGTATATTCAAACATAATTTTTGGCCAGTTTTGACAGCCCTTCAGTCAAGTGATAATCAATATAGATCAGTGGCTCATTGAATAACTTCTTTCACAACTGTGTGTGGCAGGAGCACGGCTGGAAGGAAGTGGTGTATGAGACAGGATTCCAGGCAAAGGTACTCTATCCATCTATCTATCTATCCATCCATCCATCCATCCATCCATCCATCCATCTCTCCATATAAAGATGTTCAGTGTTCACACAGCTTGACCACTTCCTTTCCTCATATTTCAGGCAGATTCCCGGCTGCGAGCTCTCAGTGCCACCTTCAGGGTGAGAAATCCAGATAAGTAAGTCAGTGTTTCTGACACACCATGTAAGAGGGGCTCAATTAGATTAAAATGTTGCCAAAAGTTACCTTTCATGTCAACATAATTCCCTTTTTATTAAGAGTCTTATTTGAGAGTTGGGGTTGTGTGTTTAAGCTCGATGTAATTATGAAGACTTAATAAGATTTGAACAAATCTATTTGTAGGTAGAAGGATGTATTTATAGGCCATAATCTCAATTAAATAGCAATTGTATGATAACAAAAATCCACCAGACCCAGTGTGCACCTTTATTTACAATTATTATCATTATCAATTATTATTATTCATTTCTTGATTTAATGAATTTATCATGTGGTCTATTAAACATCAGAAAACAGTGAAAAATACCAAGTGCAAATACATATACATTTCAAATAGCTAGGTAGAAAGAAGGTGAGGGAATTGTAATCGCTGTCTTCTGTACTTCTTCTCTTTCTCAGACGCTTCATGGAGATGAAACACTACAGCGATGAGCTGCAGTCTCACACATCTCAGCTGCTCCGAGCAAGAGCAGTGAGTCTCTATACCTCTCTCTCTCTTTCTTGCTCTCTCTTTTTCTCACATATGCAGACTAAACTCATGCTTAAAAACTAAGAGTAGACACCCCTGGCACTGTTTAATTTAGAGGTTGCTGGTTCAGACCAATGGAACGAAACGATCAGTTGTTTATTTTACAACTTTGTCCTTCTGCGTTTGTAGAGCTCTCCTAAAATCACCAAAAGTTACTTTTAGATAATGCCTCATTTGTATATTTCAAGTAGTAACTCAAGTTAGTAACAAACTATAGAAGTTTCATGTTCATGTCTATTAGTGTATTTCTGTTTTTATAAAAGAAAACACTTGTGAGACCCACTGGGCTCCTCAGGCTGGAAATTTTTAATTGGTTGAACACTTGTGCTCATTTATTTTCTATGTCTCTTGTAGAGGGTGGCAGATCGACTCTACGGTGTTTACAAGGTCCACGGGAACTATGGAAGAGTCTTCAGGTCTGACAACAAGGGGAAAAAAATGAATTGCTGATAATTATGTATTGTTTCCATTGTTCCATTATCATGTCAAATATGAAGTTTAGTCCCAAATCACAAATCACAATTTGTACCTGTAGGTTGTCACATAGGAGAAGACCTTAGGCGGACAGTATAAAACTAAAATAATCTGGCACACTGCCCTTTTCACTTTATTCAGAGATATTTAACATTGGTAACGTTTCGGTTCATAGAGCGTCATCGGGTTATTTTACCAGACAAACATAGAGAATATCTTAAATAGGTTGGTTGACCCACGTAGAGCAATCGGGTCCCACTTCAAACTGACATCCCTCAATCAATCAATCAGGCAAGTATCATTTCACATCAAAGCACCGTGAGCACATGAAAAATATATGTAACCTTATATGCAGACAAAAGTATGTGATAGCTCAAAATGCACTTAGTGATGATAAAGAAAAACTGCCAAACCACGATACATGTTTAAAGTATGTGATTCAAACTTAGTTGGAGTTTGACAAAAATGTCTTCTAGAGCCTGTCCGGAGATAAGAAAAGAGAGGATAAATTATATATAAATATGCTATTAAGAAGCTAATAAAGTATTAGAAACCCAGCCTTAAAAGACCTACAGTAAAATACTAATATCAAATATTGGGATGAGTACTAAATAGCCACTATATCTGAAAAAACACAGAAGACATTTAATAGCATCACATTAAGAAGTAGCTCATCATTCAAACGTTTTGGAGATAAAGTCTAGAGTGAACATCCTTAAAACAGCAACAGTCAGATCGCCACCTACACCTACAGCTAGCTTAAAGGGCTTTACTATCTATACAGCATACAGCACCTTCTACCCTGAGACCCTCACTTTGATTAAACAAAAAAGGACGTTTACTGGACACACAGTGTGTCACTTGATTAGAAAGAAAGAGATTCGTTGCTACCTTTTGAAAAATGTTGTTCTGTCCCCCAAAAAAACACCGTGATATCACAACAAATGTATTTACATACAATACAGATGAATTCCACTGCATATCAATCATTTTAAATAACAAAACAAAAATACATATTTTCTCAAATGCAGCAGTGTGTATGTGTGACAGACTCACCTCCATGTGTTCACTGCAGTGAGTGGAGCGCCATAGAGAAAGAGATGGGAGATGGACTGCAAAGTGCCGGTCATCACATGGACGCGTGAGTATTTGACTCGTAATCCCGTCCGTCACGTCGCAGTTTCGTGCAATCGAACTAAATTTACAACATACCGCAGGATTGTTACTGCCGCTGCCAGTTGTGTCGCTTGTTCATGCAGCTGTTGTTTTTGTCACTCCCCTGTAGATATGCCGCCTCAATAGATGATATCTTAGAAGAGGAGGAACATTATGCCGACCAACTGAAAGAATATCTCTTCTATGCTGAAGCTCTGAGGTAAGACACGCTCTCTTTATATCGTCACGCAATATTTTAAAGGCTCCATGAACATTACTATGTCCCCAGTTGAAGCCTGAGACAGTAATTAATCTGTACTTTCTTATGGCCCTCTAACCAAACTCCCAAAGAAAGGATAGTTCAGATAATTGTGTCGCCAAATAGTTGCTGAGATTCCTGTGAGCATCTGGAGGAAAGAAAGAGGCAATGAAATTTGAAATAATTTGCCCAAAAGAACCTAAATCGACGATTTTTTTTTGCCCTGGTCCAAGTCTTTAATGTTATATAACCGCTGACACCAGTCCAATCCGATACCTTCATTAGTTAAAGGTTCTCTATACGATATTCAGAGCTTTAGTATAGCATCTAAACTGAGACTCACTCTCTTTTTCACAATAACACATTCATTTTCTACTATTTTTATTCGTTGTTGTCTTCTTTTTTTTTTGGTAATTGTATGTTCCTGCTTCAGCGTTTTAGTTGTAGCGTTTTTTCCCCTTTCTCTGCACACAACTGGAACTTTTAATCATCCTGACCTACACCCGCGACGAGCTTCTGCGCTACCGGAGCGGAGTCGGCGTTCCCTCCGCCCGCATACCCTCCGCGATATGGAGACAACCCCGTCGCGGAAAAAGAGCCGGAGTGAGGGTCCGGGAGAGGATGGAGGGGGACAGGAGAGTTAAACCTTTTCTCCCCACGGTCATTATGGGGAATGTGAGGTCCCTCGCTAACAAAGTGGATGAACTGTCAGCATTGGTGAGCAACCAGCGGGCCTACAGGGAGTGTAGTCTGCTCTGCTTCACGGAGACATGGCTGCACGGGAAGATACCGGACAGTCTGCTCGAACTAGCCGGCTTCACGCTGGTTCGGGCGGACAGAGGGAAACAGAGCGGTAAGAAGAGAGGAGGAGGTCTTGCCGTCTTTGTCAACTCTAAATGGTGTAATCCCGGCCATGTCACTGTGAAGGAGTGTATCTGCACTCCCGACATTGAGCTCCTGGCGGTGGGTTTGAGACCCTACTATCTACCGCGGGAGTACTCACACGCCATTGTTGTTGTTGTTTACATCCCACCATCAGCTGCAGCGAGGAGCGCGAGTGAGTGACGTCATCCACTCTGTTACAGCGGGGCTTCAGACTAAACATCCCAATTCACTCATGATGATCAGCGGGGACTTTAACCATGTCTCCCTCTCTCCTGTCCTGACCAACTTCAAACAGTATGTCAGTGTTGCAACGAGAGAGAACAAGATCCTGGACCTCTTTTACGTGAATGTAAAGGGGGCCTACAGCTCCCTTCAAACCCCCTCACCACCCAGCCCCACCTTCACCACCATCCAGATACAGCATCAGCTCTCCAGGCTTCAGATAAGCAAAGCCAGTGGACCTGATGACATCAGCCCTAGGTTGCTGAAAGTGTGTGCTGGACAGCTGGCAGCTCCTCTCAGGCACCTCTTCAATCTCTCCCTGAGGTTGAAGAAGGTGCCCACAAACTGGAAGACGTCCTGCATTGTCCCGGTGCCGAAGAAGAGTCGTCCCAGCGGTCTTAATGACTACAGACCTGTGGCCCTGACATCACATGTCATGAAGACCCTGGAGAGACTGGTTCTGCGGCACCTGAGGACCCAGCTTACAGCTCTCCTGGACCCACTACAGTTCGCCTATCTGCCACACATCGGGGTGGAGGACTCCATCATCTACTTGACGCACAAGGCCCTCTCTCACCTGGAGAAGCAGGGAAGCACTGTGAGAGTCATGTTCTTTGACTTCTCCAGTGCTTTCAACACCATCCAGCCCTCCCTACTGAGAGAGAAGCTGCTGGAGATGAACCTGCACCCCGACACCACTTCCTGGATCACAGACTACCTCACAGGCCGGCCACAGTACGTCAGGGTGGATGGCTGTGTCTCTGAGTCTGTGATCAGCAACACCGGCGCACCCCAAGGAACTGTACTGGCACCGTTCCTCTTCACTCTCTACACCTCGGACTTCCGCTTCAACTCTGGTTCCTGCCACCTCCAAAAGTTTTCCGATGACTCCTCCATTGTTGGATGTATCACCAGGGACAACGAGGAGGAGTACAGAGGACTGATTGAGAGCTTCATCACATGGTGCAGCAACAACCACCTGAAGCTCAACATCAGCAAGACCAAGGAGCTTGTGGTGGACTACCAGAGGAACAGAAGCCCCCCTGTCCCTGTTTTCATTCAGGGAGGGGAAGTGGAGAGGGTTGAGTCCTACAAGTACCTTGGGGTGCAGATTAACAATAAACTGGACTGGACACACAACACTGTTCTTCCTGAGGAGGCTGAGGTCGTTCAATGTGTGCAATAAACTGCTCAAGGCATTCTACCAGTCTGTGGTAGCCAGCGCCCTCTTCTTCGCTGTAGCGTGCTGGGGTGGTGGCATCAGGACTGGAGATGCCAACAAACTTAATAAGCTGGTGAGGAAAGCCAGCTCTGTGGTGGGTCTGGAGCTAGACAGTCTGGAGTCAGTGGGTGAGAGGAGGATGAAGGCCAAACTCGGAGCCATCCTGGATAAACCCGTCTCACCCTCTCCATGAGGAACTGTGGCAGCTGTGCAGCTCTTTCAGCCATCGGCTGATTCTGCCAAAGAGCAGGACGGAGCGCTTCAGACGCTCATTTGTGCCCACTGCCATCAGACTGTATAACAACAGCGGAGACCACAGTCTGTCAACATGATGACCCCCCCCCCCCCATGTGGACATACTGTCAATTTTTTTTTTTTTTTTTTTTTTTTTTTTAATTTTAATTTTAATTTTAATTTTAATTTTAATTTTAATTTTTATTCTTATTTCTTATTTTTGTTCTATCTTTATTTTGTTGTATAGTATGTGTATTTATTGTCTGTGTCTGTGTAGTTGAGCTGCTGCAACACTCGAATTTCTAGGAATATAATAATAAAAAAAATTCTCACTCTACGTGCAGCAGAATGCTTGCACTGTAGATTCCAACTGTGGTAAAGTTCTGTGGAGCAAGTGAAGTAGATTTTGTAAAATGTCTTGAGTATTCCCAGAATTCTCCAATGCCATTCACATCTGTGTTCCCATCCTTTGTGTTTCCCTACTATGTCAAAGGCGTGTGTTGTGAGCAGCATTACATTATGCAGTACGCTTTGCTTTGGCAGGGCGGTGTGCAGGAAACACGAGCTGACCCAGTTTGAGCTTGAGATGGCCTCCCAAGACCTCATCTCCAAGAAGCAGCAGCACGAGGAGCTAGCTACCGGGGTACACTATACTCATGATATATATGTGATCATTTCCTCAAAGCAGTGATGGCTGGTTATATCATGTCAAACCGAGGTAAGACAACCTCCAATGTGGTCTCCTGTGTTCACGTCTTCCTCAGATTGTGCGGACGTTCTCTTTCAAAGGCATGACCAACAAGCTTTTTGGCCAAGAGGCCCCCGAGCAGAGGGAGGCCAGGCTGAAGCTGCTGGAGGAGCTGATCACAGAGGGGGAAGAAACCGTCAAGGAGAAGACGGTTGAGTGCCAGTGAGTCATGGACACCACTTAAAGGGATGGATCAGATGTTTAGAAGTGGGCAGGTACGAGGCGCTTATAGTCAGTGTATTACTGCAGTAAATGGAGTTTGAAGAAACGGACACGATAACCAGCAAAGCGATGTACTGCTGTGGACGTATTTAAGACAGCTTAAAGAATCAATATTAGTTGTATGAGTGAACACTATATTTAGAATTTTTTCCCCTCTTTACCCCGTGGTCAGACAGCCCTCTCTCAGAAGTTATATTTCACTCTTCAAAGCAACCAGGCTCCTTTTACAATAACAGTCATTTTGTTTGTGTTATTGCCCTACTTTGGTTTTTTTTTAGGTGTTAAAGCCTTTACACACCGGGGGTGTGATGAATATACAAGACAAAAAATGTGAAATACTTTCCTGCAAATTTTTTGAATCAAAACTAATCATACTGGCAGAAATGCCTAGCAGTCCTGTAAAGCCGACACTACTGTAAGCTATTATATTAAGTTTCCTTTTGTGAAATGCTCTGGGTAAATTTGAACTCCCTCTGGTCAGCAGTCAGTGTGTATGTCTAGGGCTTTTATTGTGAAAGGTAAGAACAGAAGCAGTGGATCTGGTCTAAGCTTCCTTTGTCATGGTTAAAAGGAGTAATAAAGTTTGCTGCCTTGGATTCGGAGCACAGAGCCTCTGTGTTTTGTACATGACCGTTCCTCACAACGTGATTGGTTATTAACGGTGCAACAACTCAAAGAAAAAAAAAAAGAAACCCGGCAACATACATGCCCTCAGTTTGGATTCACCAAAATAACAAGATAACACAAACATACTAACCGATCAAGGCAGCAGTAGACCAGCAACGCCTGGTTCTGTTCTGTGAGGTAAAAATAACTTGGAAGAAGGCATAGATAACGGCTTCAGCTCCCCGTCAGAAAAGGGCCGTCAGCAAGGTAAAGAAGTAAAGATATTCTAAACATAGTGCTCACTTACACTGATACTGACTCTTTTAGGTGTCTGAAATACATCCACAGCAGAACATTGCTTTGCTCCTGTGCTGCTACTCCTCTCTGTTTCTACAAATATACACTGACTATGGAGAAGAACCTCATACCACCCCACTTCTAAACATCAGAATCCATCCCCTCAAATGCATGCAGATTGTGTGTGAAAGCAGCCTAAAAGGTTTTCCTGACAGAAACATCACATGTCCTGTCCATGTCAATGTTTATAGATTATTATATTTGCCCATTTTGTGTGCAAAGCTTTTTTAAATCTGTTTTCCTGCAGAGAGCACGTTGAAAGGGCGTGGGTGGATATGCGGCGCTTCAAGGAGCAGAAAGACAAAGATCTGCGAGAAGCTCTCATCAACTATGCCGTCATGCAAATCAGCATGTGCAAAAAGGTACAGAACAGCACATCAGCTATCTGAAGGTAACAGGACAACTCTAGCATTCGTGTTCATGATCAAGTGATCTTCTCTCTTCCTTTAGGGAATACAAATGTGGAGCAATGCCAAAGAATGTTTCCTCAAGATGTAAAGTTGAAGCCATATTCAAAGGATCTCCACCCTCAGTGCACAGTTGTGGATGCTGGGAAATGATGCTAATGTCTGCTGGTTGGGAAAACAACCACAGTAACAACATTGCGTATAAAGATAATGCAGTTTCAAGTACCCCGAAAAGTAGGGATTTACATTCAATGTTAAAGGGACAGTTCGCCCGGAAATTTAAAAGACATATTTATGTTCCTCTTACCTGTAGTGCTATTTATCAATCAAGATAGTTTCGGGGTGAGTTGCCAAGAGAAGGCAGAGATGTCTGTGGATTATCTTGAGTAACCGAGGTGGTGGGTTTCTGGGAAGAGACGTTGCCGTTGAGGTTTTCAGATGTATTCAGTGCCATCTAGTCCCGTTATACCAGAGAGAAGGCAGACCAATGTCTTCTATATCGGTCTACCTGGGGTTCTATTTATCAGTTCTATTGATAAATAGAACTACAAGTTTGGATTTTGGAGCGAACTGTTCCTTTCATCTTTTGTGGAGCGGAATGGCTCAGGGAGATGGTGGATCACACAACGCACATGACTGGACCAGGTTTGCATTTCTCAATTAGGCCAAGACCATTTTCTCTCACCTTTTTAAAAGAGGCACTTTTAAATTCTATATGATAAAGTCAAGTAGCTAGTCGTGGGATTAGTAAATGAACTTTGACAGACGTGGGCATTTTGTCAGATTCTTGGGAGCTTGACACATACAAGGAACTAAAAGTCTGCTTATTTCAGACTCTGCTGCATTGATTTTGACCAGTCTTTTTGTATATTTATTCTGTATCCCTCAGTCTCCCAACTTTATGGATATGCAAAGTAGCTGGAGTGCCCAAAGTTTACTGTTAGGTTTGGTTCAAATTAATTTGCAGTTAAAGCTATTTCTGGTTTCACAAAGATACATTCTGACGACATGAACCTAATAGTCAGGGATACATCCGTTGCACAAAGTTGTTCAGTTCTTACTTATCTTAAGTAGGACTCATTTGCCATGAGTTCTGGGAAGTTAAATCTTTGAAGTACAAACATTCCAGGATGGTTACCACTGCTGTATATTTCCAACAGGTCAATGTCATCTCTCAGAACTCTCCCTTTTCTCTTTTCTTGATCCAAAACATTGTTAACAATCTACAAATCCAGAGGCATGTTTTTATCTTTTCTGTTATTCTGTGCAAACGGTCAGAGGGCGTCACTGATTGTTAAAAGAATGTTATTGATTCGTATCCAGTTAGTGAGTGGATATCCAAACAATGACCTATGTTTAGGGTGATGTTCCCAATTATTGCGAAATGATGACGTCACAGACAGAAATAGATCGACGCTGAAGTGACGAGATGAACATGACCATGAATGCATCCGGATTATTTGCTGGTAAAAAGATTGACTATTCCATTGTCTGCGCCTACGCTCACAAATCTTACTGTTCCTTTTAAAACACCTGACCAGTGTCCCGTCATAGAGTAGTATATGTAACCCAGAACTCCTGGAGTCTGAGCCCAGCTTGAGCTAACTTTTAATACTTTAAATCAGTCTCTCTCTTATTTTGAAACGGGCTTTTGCGTATCAAGAGCAAAACTGGCCTAACAATACAGACCAGTCTGAAATATCTTTGTGAAACTGGACCCAGAGGTGTGTTGCACATTTGATCAGCTCTTTATTAGAATAATGATTGAAATGTCGCAAACACGCAGTGCTATCTCCCCCATAATATCAAGGTGCAAGATGCCTCCTTTTGTGTCCTTTTTCCACCAATTTGTCAATGCTCATGACATATGAGGTCACGTTGCAGTCTGAATTAATTATGCTTAATAATCCATTATTTCTTGGTGAGCTCTAAGTGCAGCAGGGCCTGGACCAGAACTAAAAGGCAGCAATGACTTGAATGACTGAGCTGAGCTGCGGGTGTGAAAGTGACTTGAGCTGCCTAAACATTAATATAAAAGGGACTCAGGAGTGGATATTGTGGTGAAAGCAAATTAACATCTAAGTTACATTTCCTCCACTTTCTCTCTGCCATGAGCTACTTGCAAACTAACATGAAGGCATCCATCAAAGTGAGGAGGCCACAAGATGTTGGTTCCATGTGGGGATGTCCAGGGCTGTACAGTAAGCTGCACATAAGAGTCACGATAATCAGTCCCAAGATTTCATTTAGTTCACTTTCATTGAATTGAACCTTAATTTATTGACCTGTCTTACATGTTCCACGTGATTAAAATAACTTTAATTTCCTGTTTTGGAGGCTTGCCAGCAATAAGCTTTGTGTGCGCATTAATTCAGTTTCCATCACTCCATTTGTCAATACCCTTTTATACTTCAAATTTGAATGCTTGATTTGGATTTATTGCTCATGTTTGTTCTATTTATTTGAATAAAAATGTGTCACACCACTGAAAGTATTCGTATGTAGTCTTTTCTTATGTACATTGAATACACAACGTTTTTTTTATAATCGAGAAATAGTCTGATATATCGTTTCTCAATTCTAATATTACATATAGAAACTATCATTTGACACACACACACACACACATTACAGTGCATCATTACCTCTGAATGGGTGGAAGGGGAATATGATACTGATGTTTAAATATTCATTTGAAACGTGTGTTTAAGAATAAAACCAAATGTTTTCAGAGCCCTGTAGGGACTTCTCGTCCACTAATAGGGTTGTTCTAGAGCAGTGGTTCTCAAATGGGGGTACGTGAGATTTAAAAAAATATATATTTAAATTAGCATCCATTCAAAAATCCTTTAAAAATAGTTATTTAATAAATATTCAATAAAATATAAGTTCATAAACTAAATTCAATGCAACAATGCAATCTTCAGTGTTGACAGTGTAATAAATCAGACACTGATGGCAGAGCGCTGTGTGTTACATCTTTTATTCAAGCAAAAATGCTCACAGGGGGTACATCACTGAAAAAAGGTTGTGAACCACTCTTTCTAGAGAGTAACTCAAGCAGTTATACACAAATAGTGGAATAAAACTAGAAGTATAAAGTATTAAAGAGGGGAAAGAACAAGTACAAGCGCCCTTTAAAGCTCTCCCACAATGCACTGCTGCCTCATCTGTCAAACCCCGCTTCCGGGTTTGCACAGTGGACATCCATGTGCGTGATACTCGACTGTAGTCATGTCAACAGACGCCGTAATTATAAATGGAGACGAGGACGAGGAGTTCAGAGGGTTTGTGGCTCTTCACGCCGGGGCCCTGCAGTCCTCCCGGATACCCCCGACCTACTGGAGGAGCCTGCACCGCAAAATCACCAACGAGGTCGGTCTCCTGCTCAGCAACACACCCGGCGAACCGAAAAGCACATGACTGGGAAAATCCTGCTTCCATGACAAATGTACCCGTTTATGTAAAATAACAAGACCTGAGCTTAAGTTACATTAATGTCTGTGAACTGTAAGGCCCCCGTAGCTTACAAGGAGTTGTGCAAAACTCGCTTGAAAAACAAAAAACCGCGATAGTTACACCTCTCCTTCATTCACGTCAGATAAAACTATTTACTTTACCAAATGTACATGTTCCTGGGTTCAGCTCTGCATGTATTGTAGCCACTATTCATGATATTATTTAAATAACTTTTTAGTTGTTTCACTGTGTGTGTGTGTGTGTGTGTGTGTGTGTGTGTGTGTGTGTGTGTGTGTGTGTGTGACGTTACATGTGCTTCAACAATCCGATGGGAAGAAACTTTTGACAATTGAAACAAATGCTGTTTATGCACTATTTATTACAAAAAGAAAAACATTGTTGCATGCCCTAGATTTACGACGCGGGGGAAGTTTTTGGAATCATGCAGTTCCAACAAGAAGAAGAAGAGGAGGAGGACAAGGACAAGAAGGACAAGAAGGACAATCCTGGCGCAGTGATCCGCTGTAAAGTGGTTGTGACCCAGGAAAGTGGGCTGCAAGCCTCCGAGCCGACCAGGTGAGGGCGCCATCGGCCACAAACCCCCTGTTGACAGAAGGATTCAGCTGTATTTTATTGAATCAATTAAAAGAAACACAACTAGATCATGCTGCACGGTGGTGTAGTGGTTAGCACTGTCGCCTCACAGCAAGAGGGGCCCGGGTTCAATTCCCGGGCTGGACAACCTTCTGTGTGGAGTTTGCATGTGCACTTATCCTATTCGTAGTAGTTTGTAGCACTTACTATATTCGGATTAGTCTGTTGCAATTATTGTTTTCATAGTAATCTGCCTCTGCACTATACTTTTGCTCTGGCTTATGCTTTGAGATGCTTGTTTAAGAAAGGAGATGCACTTATGACTTCTGGTGACTAGTAGTTCTCTTGAATACCTATGTTGAATACACTTCCTGTAAGTCGCTTTGGATAAAAGCGTCTGCTAAATGACTGTAATGTAATGTAATGCATGTTCTCCCCATGTCAGCGTGGGTTCTCTCCGGGTTCTCCAGCTTCCTCCCACAGTCCAAAGACATGCAGCTTAGGTGCATTGAAGACTCTAAATTGCCCGTAGGTGTGGATGTGAGTGTGAGTGGTTGTCTGTCCATATATGTCTGCCCTGTGATAGGCTGGCGACCTGTCCAGGTGAACCCTGCCTAAATCAACCATTGACAGCTGGGATTGACAGCTCCAGCACCCCCGCGACCCTTAACTGGATAAGCAGTTACGGAAGATGGATGGATGGACGACTAGATCATGAATAAATTAATTATATAACAATATGAGTATATAATAATTATTGTGATAAAAACATCGTTATTTAAAGTGATATTTAAAGGGAGATGGACCTGACTTAGTTGTATGTATTAATGCTTACCCTACGTGTATTACATTTATTTTCTCAATCTCTACCATTATGTCACATGAGTGCTGCAGTTTAGTTAACTGTGGTGCAAACTCTCTTCAAAAAAAAGAATGTCAGCCCGGCTGACGTTCATCAACACCGTTGAGCCTGATTGGCTGGAAAGAGGTCATGTGACAAGCGTTGATCTGCATGCTCACAGTCTCTCCTGCCCCATGCTTCCTTCCACTGAACCTTGACTTTGCGGGTGGTACACGGGCCCCAACCTCTGTTTGATTCTCAACTGCTGTAAAATCCCCTTGCCTACTTTCTGCACAAATGCTCAACCATTATCTGAGCTTATTTCTGATGGTATGCCAAATCGTGGGATAACTTCCTTTTGTCAGAAAACAGTTTCAGCTCCTAGGTTTTTTTTTGATGGAGCCGCTTCCACTCAGCGGCTGAATCGATTAATTACCACTAACATGTAGCGCTTTCTATATGCTGATGTTATCATGTCCACATAGTGTATGACTGAGTGTTTGAATGGCCCTTCTGGGACTGGGATGTGTCCCACTGGTGTTGTTATGCTTATTTGCTCATTGTTTTGAGCGGATACTTCCTCCACCATTGCTTGCATAAATGGCAACCAGTACCCTTGTCTCTTTAACCTTTTCAGTACTCTCCTTTTCAGTACTGGTCCTTTTGGTCCCCCCCCGAAGGACCAAAAGGACCGAAACCAACAAAGTGACAGTCAGCGACTGCCGAGGAATCGGTCCTGAGTGCATCTTCACCAGGGTTATTATATGCATAAGAACAAAGAGTCAATAGTTAGATTCAATGAAGGGATAGACATACTTAATATAGAACAAAGAGACATCGCTTAATGAAGAACAGGACATTTCCCAAATGAAGGCACACTCTTGTCTCAGACACACAAGAAAAGGTTAATGTACAGGCTAGGCTATATTTCAACCTTCCATCATTTAGCACGTCAGTGTGGTATACAGATCAGGCATTGTATTAAGAAAGACAGTTCATAAAGGGAGCCAGACATCAGAGGTTTGAGCATAGTTCAAGCGGAAAGGGAGCCGGTCATGCTTTCGCGCAGGCCACAAAAACAGTATAACACAGAGAGTCACACTTAATACAAAGGTTATACATTAAATGATCATTTTTTTCCTCTACAGGAAACTCAATGAAATATCTTATAGTATCTCAGGCTATATGACAATTTACCTCACACCGACTGCCAGGCTCTGCTCTGGGTCAATAGGATCCTTGAAGTTGGTCCTCTATTCAAACCCTATTGTTGAAAAAGTGCTGAAACTGTCACAAATTAGCATCTGATGGATATTTATATATTAATTTGAATAAAAATACACCTTGAATTGTGTTTTTACAATGACCTTCTGACCTGCCCATCTTCCTCCTGCGCTGCCTGCAGTGTCTACCTGGTGGATCACGCCTGGACGTACCGCGTGGACCACGCCCGCCAGCAGCTGGAGCAGATCCCCGGCCTGCTGCCCAGGATGGCCGCCCTCATGGGGGTGGACTTCCATGGCGAGGCCCCTGACCCTGACACGGTGGAGCTGGTGATGGAGCACATGTGGAAGTACAACCAGACTTATAATCTCTCCCAGGGGGTACGTCAGAGAACACGATCCACCCTCTCAGTCTATCTAACCACACTTCCTTTTATTGTGGCGGTCCCACAGGTTGCATGGTGTGTGTCTCTGCATGACATCATTAAGTCTACTAGATCCATTAGACAACCACTGTGTAACTGTCAGTGATAGGGATGGCAGTCTCTGTCACAGGTCCCTTTTGGTCCAGACTGAATCTCCCCAATGATTGGATAGATTGCAGTGAAATATGGTTCAGACATTCATGCTCCCCAGATGATGAATTGTAATAACTTTGATCTCCTTGGCTTTTAAAGTGCAATGTGCAAGACCTGGCCACATGCTCCAAACAAATAGGTGGGATTCCTCACTAATGAGTGAAAGAAACCCACACGGAGACAGTGAAAACCACGGAGCGCTTTGTTTCCTGCTGTTTCCTCTAAAGGCCGGGCGTCAATTTGTTCACTTGTAGTTCTTAGGTCAATTGTTTAAGGTAAAATAAGATAATCCTTTATTAGTCCCGCAGCGGGGGAAATTTGCAGGATTACAGCAGCAGAGAGGATAGTGCAAACAAGAGACGTAGTAAAAAAAACAAGATCAAAACAAGTATTATAAATAAGTAATAACACAGTAAAGAATAATAAATAAGTACAAAAAAGCTTTAAAAATCCACAATGACTAAAATATTATATAAACAAACAGAATAATTGTAGTATTGTACAGTGGATTGATTAATTCATCAGTTGAACTCTACAGAGAACTTAACAGAGAGAGAAAAATATGACAGCTCAGCCCGTCAAGCTCAGAGGAGGAAAAGCACATTTGCAGACGTAAAAGCACATTGCACATTGCTCTCTCTCTGTCCTCCTCCTCTTCACTCTTCTCCTCATGCTGTGTTTCCTTGTCCAGTCTCCTGAGGATAAGGTTCCCGTGTGGTACATCGTGGATGAGTTCGGCTCCCGGGTGCAGCACTCCGACCAGCCCAGCTGCAGCATGGCGCCCTTCTTCTACGTCCAGGGAGGGCTGGCCTACTCTGTGCTCTGGCCTCTACAGGACCTGCAGGAAGGAGGTGAGAGCAGACACACACACACACACACACACACACACACACACACACACACACACACACACACACACACACACAGTTGGTATGTGTGTCTTGATGTGCAAGAACAGCTAGGAAGAACAAATCCGGACAGATAAAGGTAAAGGATAGACCGGCCTGAACACAAGTAGTGAAGAACATAAATATTATACAAAAATATATATAAAAAGCATGAATGACCAACAGTAGACTGAAAACAAATGCGTTAGTAGTGGTGTTGAACTGTTACTATCATAGTGTGAAGTAAAGTGTTACTGCAGATGTCATCGGCTGATTTTCAGTAAAAATATGCGATCAGGACATCAGCATTAATGCTTTCTAGTCGCAGATGTTAAGTGAATATGAGTATTGGGCCAAGGTGAATTATAACGTTATCATGATGTGTTCAAATGCAACCTTGTAAAATGTAAATGTTGGTAAGAAACTTGAATAAATCTTCTTGTCTGAAGGAGAAGTTTTCACAGCAACATAATATAGATATTAGAGATGAATTATGACCCACTTAACTTACCAACACTGGCTCTAAGTAGCTTATAAAACATAATTAATACAGCTTATTCCAGGATTTTTTCTTTTGCAATAAATTTACAATGGTTTATTTCCTAATCATTTAAATGATGTATTTTTATGGCAATAATCCCTTTAAATAAAAAAAAAAAGTAACAAAGTTAGAGGATTGAATTTAACAATGTTTAAAGTTTACACTTCTTAGAGGTTGAGATGATTATTTGGACAAAACAAAACAAAAAATCTGCATCGGCCAATAGGGATCACTGACGATCCACAATTGCCATTGGTGGAAAAAAATGTTATGAGGTCATCTGTAAAAGTAATATTTGCTCCCTTTTTTCTTCTGTGCTGATCTGATCTGATCCCTGAGTTTTAAGTTACATATATATACATGTTTTATAAATAGTGCAAATTAAGTAAGTAAGGATTCTAAAGGATAAGCATTTTTTTTTTAGAATTCCACAGAGCCACGTTCTTAATGTTCAGAGCGCAGTGCAGCCCTGTGAGAAGCTCTTTGTACCTCACTGAGGTCTTATCTCGTGTCTCCTCCTCTGTTCACACTCCCTCTGGGCCAAGGAAGTGTCTTATCAGCTTTGGCCGCTCTGTTACCAGTTAGTAAACCCTCTGCTAGTTCTTCCACAGAACAGGAACCCTTCTGTTACTTTTATGGCAGTTGCCCCCACAATATAAAGCCAGGAATCCTTCCCCCATTTATACTATTTCCACAGATGAAGTGACCCGCGACTATACATACGGAGAGACGGACCCACTGGTGAGGCGATGCCGTCTGTTACCATGGAAACCCTCTGATCTAGAAGGGGTCAGCAGTGACACGACTGAGCCCCCGGACTCGTACTACGAGGTGAGGAGGACTATTACTGAGGTTCAAGGAACACAAACATATTTTGTTTACAATTCTGCTTCTTGTTCCTCAAGTCCTGGTTCAGAAACTTTTTAGATTGTTTGAATGCAGAAAGAACCCCCAACACACATGTATTTATTTATGTTGAACAGATTTGGGTTCCACAAACAAGAGTTGTTCTTAAACGATGAGGTTTTGTGATTCATTCAGGAGAAGTTTCGTACTCTATCATCAAGATCAGTGTTCGCTATTCCTCACTTGTTTTTTACTCAGATGGACACACTAAAGACTGACTGTTTTCTTTTTTTTTCTTTTTTTTTCTTGGTGCAAAAACAAAACAGCACTGACTTTATAGGCGGGACAACAATAAAGAGAACAGGGGAGGAATGTCTAAGAAAAGACAAGGTGACGGACAGAGTTGACATGATACATAACGAACCAAAAACAAAAAAAGCTGAAATAATGGTCAAAATCATTCTTATATTAACATCTTAAATACATTTTGTTTTTTAAATTGAAAAGGTGTGCAGACTACGCTGCGTAACCGATACCCTCTCCCAATGGTGGTAAGTCACTGAGAGACGGCTTGTTCCGTGACCTCTGACCTAGGTAACGAAGGCACCCCCCATAATCTACAAGCAGAACCGTCTTAGCCTGCTTAGGGGGGCAAAAGCCAGGATAACTTAATACACTAGCCACCGCCGTATCGCTTATTTCAGGCTAAGAAGTTGGTCTCTCTGACAGCCGGATATCAACGGATTTAGATGTGTGTGTGTGTGTGTGTGTGTGTGCAATAGGTGTAGGAGGACTGGCACTACTCCAGGATGGACCCTGTTTAAAAGGGCCACCGCTGGAGGAGGAACCCGTGTGGTAGGGAACCTCGCTTGGTTATGAAGAGCAGCTTCAGGCCCCTGGCCCTAAAACCCTCAATTTGGATACCAATCTGACTCCTATTGCTTCACTGTAAACACAACAGCTAATGTCTTAAGCACAATAATCAAACTGCAACATCATGCACAATAATCATACAGAGCATCAAAACCTTCTGAGCCAACCAAGTTAGTAAATCACATAATACTGAACAACATCTCCTTAACCTTAGCTTGTATCAGGTGTGTTCTTTTAAATTTTTGTTCAAATCATTTACTAGTGTCAGCCTATCCCAGAGGAAGGGCTCTCTTACCTTTAGGAGACTACGAAGGTACCCTCAGAGATGAGCGAGACGGGACTTTGGTTGGAGTGTACAAAATACAATCCAGTTTTATTTGGTTTTTACAATAATAGGAAGATATGTGGATACAAAAATGTAAAATATAAAAAGAAGAGAAAAGACAAAATGTCAAAGGTTCAAAACCTAAAAATGTCCAAAGACCTAAAGAACCAAGTCAAAAAGCCAAGGAGCCCAAAGAAGGACCAAGACCTCTAGTTTAAGAAGACCGAAAACCAGCCACCTCTTTCTTGGCGCTTCTTTTACCTCCTGGTCCATATAAGTAAAACAAATAATCATTGTCACATCATTGGGTAAAACTTGTTACATAATCTTTGATAGAAGAGAATGAATAAAAAGTAAAAAAACACTTTAAGATAGCACTTCTACAATGGCTAAAGGTTACACGAGGCACGCTTCGTACTTGCTCGCCAGGTGTGAAAACCACAACACGCCTAGAATATTTCCATTGCGTAAGAGTCAGCTATTTGCACAAACCCAAACGTAATGAAAGTAATGATAAACATTTTAGATTATTTTTTCCCAAAATATTTGCTCGCAAAAATGTTGGTGACCGACACTCAATGCTGTGCCTGAACGCATCATGTGTGGACTTGTTGTAGACCTGTGGACATGAAAATGCTGCATGCAGGACAGATGCAGACAAACACACATCATAATTAGAAAAAAAGGAACAACCCTGTTTCACATCTCTCATTTTCTACTCCTCCAGTAGGCACCAGGGATTTATTTTTGAATGAACACTTTAATGCAGTGTTCTAGACTATTTGGAGTGCCCTTCAAGCGTTCCAGGTGCAGGACGCCAAACTGATGTATCTTTGAAAGTGTACACACAGTTATCGTGCAGAGGAGATGACCTTCAGAGACAGTGTAGCGGACCCAGCTTACTATCAACATGGCAATGTATTCTGACATCAGTTTACGTGCAGAAAAGGTTGTACTATATGAGTAGTATAGTAAGTATTATTTAAATGAAATACAGGCGAATATGCTTAACTTTCCTTCATAGGTGATGATTAATATTTACAATGTGTGCTTCCATCGAGATCAGATGACTGCTTCTTTGTGAGGTCGGGGTCGACGGATTTGCCCCGAGCTCACAAATAGGAACTCTGACTTTGTGTGGCGTTTCATTGTTCTTTTTTAAAGTTGTCTGGAGCGTCACTCATTACAAGAGGCTGTTTGGTCATCACTGTCCTCTGTGTCTGCTTCTCAAGGCCATTGCGTTAGAGAACAAGGAGCAGCTTCCTGTGGAAATCCAACCCTACACTGTACCCGAGGACAAAATCCTAAAGTAAGTGTCTCACCCAGCAGCTCTTTAATGGAGCTCCACAGAGATAAATAGTCAGCTTTTCTTTAATAACAGTAGGAGGGGCTTCAAGGAGAAAAAAAAGGATTAGGAACCACTGCACTAATAAACGATGCATGCTCCTGGCCCTCCTGTCCAGGCCTTAATGTGTCCCTCACTCTGACATTCATTGTAACTGCTTACATTTTTCATGCGTCTGGAACTTAAGGGAGGAGAGAGGAGCAGAGCTGTCAACTGATCACCACCTGGTGGTGAGTTGGATCAGGTGGCGGGGGAGGCTGCCGGATAGACCCGGTAAACCCAAACGTGTAGTGAGGGTGAACTGGGAACGTCTGGCTGAGGATCCTGTCCGCAAGGTCTTCAACTCCCACCTCCGGAATAATTTCTCGTGCATCCCGGGGGAGGCTGGGGACATGGAATCCGAGTGGGCCATGTTCAAATCCTCCATTGTGGAAGCTGCTGCTAGGAGTTGTGGTCGGAAGGCGATCGGTGCCTGTCGTGGCGGCAATCCAAGAACCCGCTGGTGGACACCAGTGGTGAAGGAGGCCGTCAAGCTGATGAAGGAGGCCTTTCGGGCTTGGTTGGCCGAGGGGTCTCCTGAATCAGCAGGTAGGTACCGGTTGGCCAGAAGGGCTGCAGCTGCGGCGGTTGCTGAGGCAAAAACCCGGGTGTGGGAGGAGTTCGGCGAGGCCATGGAGAAGCCATCCAACACGTCCTCTGTGGAAGAGGCAGAGTCTGAAGACTCAGGGGAAGACTCGTCCATATGCCTGGCGGAGGTCGTTGAGGTAGTTAAAAAGCTCTTCAGCGGCAAAGCGCCAGGAGTGGATGAGATTCGACCGGAGATGCTAAAGGCTCTGGACATTGTTGGGCTGTCTTGGTTGACATGTCTCTTCACTGTCGCGTGGAAGTCGGGTACAGTGCCTGTGGAGTGGCAGACCGGGGTGGTGGTTCCCATTTTCAAAAAGGGGGACCGGAGAGTGTGCTCCAATTATAGGGCTATCGCACTGCTCAGCCTCCCCGGGAAAGTTTACTCCAGGGTGCTGGAAAGGAGGCTCCGTCCGATTGTCGAACCTCGGATTCAGGAGGAGCAATGCGGATTCCGTCCTGGACGTGGAACAGCGGACCAACTCTTTACCCTTGCAGGTCTGTTGGAGGGTGCATGGGAGTTTGCTCATCCAGTCTACATGTGTTTTGTGGACTTGGAGAAGGCCTTCAACCGTGTCCCTCGGGGAGTCCTGTGGGGGTACTGCGGGAATATGGGGTACCTGGTTCGTTACTACGAGCCATTCGGTCCTTCTATGACCAAAGTGAGAGCTGTGTCCGGATACTCGGCACAAAGTCGAGCTTGTTCCCAGTGCGTGTTGGCCTCCGCCGGGGCTGCCCATTGTCACCAATCCTGTTTGTGATTTTCATGGACAGGATTTCAAGGCGCAGCCGGGTGGAGGAGAGTTTCCGGTTTGTGGACCTCAGAATCACATCCCTGCTTTTTGCAGATGATGTGGTTCTGTTGGCTTCTTCAGAACGTGACCTTCAGCACGCACTGGGGCGGTTCACAGCCGAGTGTGAAGCCGTCGGGATGAGAGTCAGTACCTCCAAGTCTGAGGCCATGGTTCTCTTCCGGAAAACGCTGGATTGCACCCTCTGGGTTGGGAGTGAGTCACTGCCCCAAGCGAGGAGTTCAAGTATCTCGGGATCTTATTCACGAGTGAGGGTAAAATGGAGCGGGAGATGGACAGGCGGTTCGGTGCAGCGTCAGCAGTGATGCAGGCGTTGTACCGGACCGTTTTGGTGAAGAAGGAGCTGAGCCGTAAGGCAAAGCTCTCGATTTACCAGTCCATCTACGTTCCAACCCTCACCTATGGTCATGAGCTTTGGGTAGTGACCGAAAGAATGAGATCGCGAATACAAGCGGCCGAAATGAGCTTCCTTTGTAGGGTGGCTGGGCTCAGCCTTAGAGATAGGGTGAGGAGCTCAGACATCCGGAGGGAGCTCGGAGTAGAGCCGCTGCTCCTTCGTGTCGAAAGGGGCCAGCTGAGGTGGCTCGGGCATCTGATCAGGATGCCTCCTGGACGCCTCCCTTTAGAGGTTTTCCAGGCACGTCCAACTGGTAAGAGGCCCCGGGGTAGACCCAGAACAGGCTGGAGAGATTATATATCTCGTCTGGCCTGGGAATGCCTCGGGGTTCCCCAGGAGGAGCTGGAAAGTGTTGCTGGGGAGAAGGACGTCTGGAGGACCCTCCTTAGCTTGCTGCCCCGGATAAGCGGAAGGAAATGGATGGATGGATGGAACCAAGGGATGCTTTGAAGGCGGTCCTTTAATGGAAAGGGGATTATCCAGAAAGAGGTCTGTTTGGCCCCATATTTTTTTCCCACCTCTATAAAGCTGGCCTCCTGCGGCGTACTCTCCATGCATGAGTGTAGTTGGGGAGGTGAAGAATTCAGATGCCTGGATAGGGGGGAGAGCAGCAGAGCATGGCACCTACAACTTAAAGGGGCCGAGGGGAGAGATTCCCGAAAGGATAGCCCGTCTTTTGAAAACACCGGCAGCACTGACAGACGGGTTTACTCAATCCAAAACACACATCTGTACCATGTTAAAATCCCTCTCCAAGAAAGCCTATGCACCTGGTCAGTCTGGACCTGGTTTTATTTAAAATGTGTCTCTCTCCATTGTTCTGGCTGCTGTGTTCTCGGCACAAAGGCAACATTTACACTCGGTCACATGGATTATTGCTTTCAGGATTATGACTGCAGTTCACTTAATGGCCACCAGATGGTGTCAATAATTAAGATTTTTCTGAAAAATTCACATGGTCTTTTTAAAAGCTTTACCTTCCTTAACTTGCAGGAAGGAGCATGAGGTTGTCTGTCTGTGCGGGCTTGGAGAGTAACGGAGTTCAGGGAACGGCGTTGAGTTATTAGTAGTGGTGTAACAGACGGCTTTCGATCTGTGATCCGTACTGATCCCCCTCACGGCTCAGCACATATGTGAACTGAGGAATAATGACAGTTTAATGTTAACCATCACAGTGTGAAATAAAGTTTTACTGACAATCGTTATGCTCCAATATTCAGTAAAATATGAGATCATGACATCCTTTATGCTTTTCTAGTCTCTGATCTCTGATAATGTTACATTGTAAACAACTAATCTGTGTTTAAATCATAGACTGTTTATAAGAAGGTTTAAATTGACAGGACCGCTAACCGCTAACAAATGAAGGTTCCGTTCTGTGACATTAAGATGCGTTCAGGATCTGTTCAGTGAAAATAAATATTGGGTGAAGGTTGATCAGTAGTGTTGCCGTGGTGTGGATGTCCTTCAACTCACCCAGGGGCTGAGCGTCCTCCTTTGAAGGAGACCCTTCCTCAGGTCCCGGAGGAGGCACGGACAGAGAAAAAATTGAAGAATGAAGGTTTTCAAGCTTACGCTTACACAAAAGTTATTTTCAGCATATAGCAAAGTACAAAAGGTTTACAAAAATCAAAGCAGGGCTAGAAAATCTTTCGGTGGTTTCACAGTTAAGTGAGCAAAGTCCCAAAGTACGGAGATCGTTCTACAGCGGTCATCCCACATACACCAACACTAACCTCAGTCTAAGTCTCCTGTCTCGATGCTGTCCGGCATCTCTATTTATAGCTGGAGAGAGACCAGCTGATGGGTTCACGGCGCGTGAACGGACCCTTAGGGAGGCGCATGAACGTGCGTGGCTGAACTTGTTAACCTCACAGACTCAATTCCCCCGATGACGGTGGGAACATCGAAAAATCCACAGCTGCAGGTGTGTGTGTGTGTGTGTGTGTGTGTGTGTGTGTGTGTGTGTGTGTGTGTGTGTGTGTGTGTGTGTGTGTGTGTGTGTGTGTGTGTGTGTGTGTGTGTGTGTGTGTGTGTGTGTGTGTGTGTGTGTGTGTGTGTGTGTGTGTGTGTGTGTGTGTGAACGGGCCTTCTGCACACAAAATAAAGAACTATAAACCTCCAGGCACAACAGGAGTCTCACAGGATGGCCTCTTTTACGTTCGTGGCCAAAATGTTTTATTCAGTGAAAATGTTGCTATTATTTTTTTTTTTATGTGAAGCAGAAAAAGAGGAAGCAACATCTCAATAAGTAGATCTCAAAATAAGGCTGCAGCCTGAAAAAACATAATCTTATTGCCATTTCTTTCGTTGTTGTTACTGAGATAATCCAAAAGTAATAGGAAGTTATCAAGTGTATTATAAAGGTATCAAAGCGCTTCTTTCCTGTTGGACCGTTGCCGTGGTCAATTCAATGTTTTCCACATCTCTCCATCATTCTGTGCTTTGCTTTTTAGGGTTTACTCCGACTTGTCACAAGTAACTAACAACCTGACACACCCACGGTTCCAGCTGACTGAGGAGGAGGAGGAGGCTGATATCATTTGGAGCTATAATCACATCAAAGACTACAGGTCAGCCACACTCACACTCACACAGTCCTGGTGGCTCTGGATACGGTAGAACACACTCAAACACATGATCTTTTATACACACCAGATCCAGCCTACTGCAAGATACATTTTTGACACGGAATCTTTTTCCTATACCAGTCGCTTAACATCTGGTCTTGGTTTGTCCTTTCTATGGGATCTTTTTTCTCTCAAGGAGAGGCCTCTGCTTTTATGGTCACTGCCGATGGGATGCCCTGCCCACACATAGCTTTGTGGTTCCATAACTTCCTCTATATCTATATATAGCTGTTTTCTTGCTGTTTAGTTTTTCATTTTGGACAGAGTTCTTTACAAAAACAACCTAGAAACGCTGCTGGATGCAAATTGTTCTCTCACAAAAAGTGCGTTTTAAAACACACAGTGTAATGTAAGCTTGGTCTAATGTTCCCCCGCTCTGGCCTTTGGGAGTGGATCAAGTATTCTAAGCAATAAACCCTAAAGTCATTGGTTAAAGTCAAACTTTGGGACTGCAAGACCCCGTCTTCTTCTCTGACAGGAAGCTGAGCGAGGAGCGACCCCATGTGATGCTAAACCAATTTCCCTGTGAGAGCATCGTCACCGTGAAGGACTGCATGGCTGCCGTGGCCCGCAGAGCCAAAGGTGGCTCACAGCCCGATTGGTTACCAGAGACCTTCAACCTCCAATCAGAGCTGCCGCAGTTCATCAAGCGTTACCAACAGAGACAACAGAGGTTAGAACGTTATATTTTAAAACACTTTAATACAACTGAAAACTTGATGATGATGATTGTCTGATCAGCACTGAACAACATAAAGGATGTCTTGGTGTGTGTTTCAGAGGAGAAGATAACCACTGGATCTGTAAGCCCTGGAACTTGGCCCGTGGCCTGGACACACACATCACCAACAACCTGGAATACATCATCAGACAAAGAGAGAGTACGCCAAAGGTACACACACACACACACACACACACACACACACACACACACACACACAGACACCATGAAACCAGCTCGTTTACGACCATGTACATAATAATCTCATTCGGAAAGCAGCATAATTAGTCTATAGATGGTCACCATTAACATTAAAACCATGAATCACTTGTACCGTTGGCACCCAATGAGTCGCTTGCTATGACACCTTGTTGTGGACATTTACCTGTAAGCACTCAGAAATGAACCACACAAAACAGTTGACGAGTTAGAAACAAAGATTTCTTAAAATATTTAGTTTTCTTAATTCTGGAGGGAGAGGATTTATCCAGTGACAGAAGTCATTCGCTATTTATGCTCACACCTCTTATTCAGATTGGTGCTAAAGTGGCTTGTTTTGGATATTAAACTTATCAATTTCCCTTTGGGTCTAAATATGATGTGAACACTTTCAAATGTCTTTAAGTATTTTATTGAACAGTCATAATTCAGCTGAATGGTCCCAGATGGTTCAGAGGTCTAACAATGGCTCAAGATTTTAGCAGAGTATATATGCCTCTCTCAAACCGAACGGCTTCTTCCAGCTGCACATTATCCTCCCTCCTGGTGGGCTGCAGCAAGCCTGCCCCTCGTCCACAGGGGATCCCAGAATTTGCTACTTTTTTCAGTTTGACACCCCTCCCCTACCCTCTGATGGAACGTCTATGCCCCCACCCATCATGTCTGCCCACAATCACACCTCTGCTAGGGAGTCTGCTCTCCTGTCAACAAAATAAACTATCAAGGACATGCCTCCTCCATCTCTCTCCGACCCAACGTTCTCATTACTCTGGATGACGCTGCATCACAATCCCCAACCACCTAAGCAAAAACTCTGTGGGCAAACTGTAGGGGTCCAGGATTGGGTCCGTGATGGTTCTGAGCTGATACAGTATTAGGCGTGGTTCATAACCAATTATTCCTCCTTAACTTCAGTACTGACACATACAGTACCAGTCAAAAGTCTGGACACACCTTCTCATTCAACTACTTTGAAGAATCTAAAATATAAAACATATTCTGGTTTGTTGAGCATTTGTTTGTTTACCACATCATTCCATATGTGTTCCTTCATAGTTTGGATGTCTTCAATATCAATCTACAACGTAGAAAAAAATAAAAATAAAGAAAAACCATTGAATGAGAAGGTGTGTCCAAACTTTTGACTGATACTGTAGATGTGTTATTATTTCGTTACCTACAACTTTGTGCGGGTGTCTCTGTGTCTTTTTTCTCAGGTGGTGTGTAAGTACCTTGAGGATTCAGTGCTGTTCAACAGAGAGGAGGTGGGAATGGTGAAGTTTGACATTCGCTACATGCTGATGGTGCGCTCTGTGCAGCCTCTGCGTCTCTATGCCTACAACGTCTTCTGGTTGCGCTTTGCTAATAGGTACGACATACATATGCACACAAATGCATACGTCAATGAACAGGGATGGGGTATGATGTCAGATGCAGGTTGGTAAAATTCCCGGTCACGTTAAATGCTCTCTAAATAATTCTCTTATTTCATCTCTTTGTGACTCTTTGACTGATTTTACTGAAGAAAGATTATGATAAGTAAGATATTACTACATTTATCTTTTTGGATTTAATACATTTTAAAGGGCATCATACAAGCACTGCTCTGTATCCCTCCCCATTTGTTTATATGAATGAATAATTAGTTGGTTTTGGAATGGCTTAAAAGACATTGTGAACGGTTTGCATCTGTGGTTTCAATGTTTCACTGTAAAGAAAACCAAACCATCAAGATAGATATAACAAAGTATTCTATGAACTGAAATTTTTACTTGATGGTGGTGGTACAAGAAAAGTCAGAGTTGCGCCAAAGTCATAAGGATAGATCCTCTGGGAGCCATGGACATCTCTACCAAAATGAATGGCAATCCATTGAAGAGGTAGCGCTGTATTTCAATCTGGAAAAACCATCGACCCATTTTGTTGGTGTGTCTATGAAGACACACAATGTAGTGATGATAAAGTATTTGTTTTTATATAGAGGGTGAACTCTATGTTTGTTTCTTCTATCCAGACCTTTCTCCTTGGACCATTTCGATGATTACCAAAAGCACTTCACCGTCATGAACTATACAGACGGAGTGGAGCTGAAGCAGGTACCTTTTTATTCTGGTATTATTTCTTCTTAGCTGGTTGTAGCAAACTATGTTTCGTGAAATCATACTGTGGTCACCAGCACACGGTCTGGTCCCTGTGGTCTTCTTTTATCAGTAGACCAAATTGATCATGAAATTTAATGTCTCAGAAAGAATGACATGTGACTGTGTCATTCTTGTGACTGCTTTTGCACCATAAATTAAAATAATCCAGCCCGAGTGGTCAAAGATGCGTACTGAACAAACGCAGCCTGCCCGGTTCAACTCTGGCTTGGGAACTTTGTTGTATCATTTTATTGATTCTGAATATTTGAAACAGTTTTAATACACATTTTCTGCACTATCAATAAACCGGTGTCTCTGTCTCTAGGTGCACTACGACGAGTTCATCCCCATGTTTGAGAAGCAGTACCCAATGTATCCATGGAAGGAGGTGGAAGTGAGTGTAAAACGTTCAGAACAGGACCAGATCTGTGGTTAGAATAGGACCAGATCTGTGGGTAGAAAATGACCAGATCTGTGGGTAGAAAATGACCAGATCTGTGGGTAGAAAATGACCAGATCTGTGGTTAGAAAATGACCAGATCTGTGGTTAGAATAGGACCAGATCTGGGTAGAAAATGACCAGATCTGTGGTTAGAATAGGACCAGATCTGTGGGTAGAAAATGACCAGATCTGTGGGTAGAAAATGACCAGATCTCTGGGTAGAAAATGACCAGATCTCTGGGTAGAAAATGACCAGATCTCTGGGTAGAATAGGACCAGATCTGTGGGAACAATAGGACCAGACTTTTTCCTTGACATGGTCTTGTATAGTGTCCCTGCCTTTTTAAACTGTAAGCTCTTCCCTGTTTCCTTTGATCTGCAGGTGCGTGAGCTATCCCTTAACACAATCGTCTGTTCATGAATAACATCTCTCTGTCTTTTTAATGCCTACAGTCCTCACATAATAGCACTCTGCCTTTTCTGATTGGGGATTGCGACCTCTTCATGTGTCTCTCTTCCTGGCATAACATCTCTTGGAAAGTCGCTGACTCAGCATGCTTCACAGCAGTGCTCCTGCATACCTTCTCTTCTCCTGACTTCAGTCTATTTGGTGCACGGCTGTTTAAAAAAAAATAGAAACTTGGGTCATTTACTAAATCAAACAGTTTATATCTTTAACCATTCAAACCTCTCTATATTCACATATTGGTCATATATGTAAGTTTCAAACATTTATATATAATCACTAGTTGTAGTCTATTGTGATTAAATCAAACTCCAACGACACAAAATCCGTTGGGTTTGTTTTTGTTGCGTGTTGGTGTGAGGGGGACTCACAGTTTTGGGTAAAATACCATGACTTTATACAGACACACGGGAATACCTCTCCCAGCTTATACTCTTACATGAATAATATTTGTGTTTCACAACAATCACTCTTTGATTATATTTCAGTACATTTTACCGTTAACACACATGTGAGTGTTTTAACACCTCCTTCCTCTTCCTACCCCTCCCAGGCAGAGGTGTTCAAAGGCTTCAGGGAGTTCTTCCAGGCCGCCTCGTCTCGACCGGCTCCGTGTGGTGTCTGTCCCTACCCGTCATCCCGGGCCATCTATGCCGTGGACCTCATGCTGAAGTGGAGTACGGGGCAAAATGGTGAGCGTTCCTTCTTCTCCTTACTTGATTCATCAGCATGATGGAGAAGCATCCACTATGGTTATAATTTGAGCCTCAGGAGATCGTCGCCAGGGCCCAAACTAGGGACGCACCGATCCAACTTTTTACGTCCCGATTCCCAGGATTAGGCTATCGGCCGATACCAATAACTGATCAATAAACAAGCTGTGTGGCTCACTGGGATTATTCTTTGTCCCCCGCACCGGGCGGGATAAACCTTTTGTTAAAACGGATAACGGGGACCCTCAGAAGTGTGTGCCCAAACTGCAGGGTCCTCGCCAGCGACGAGCAGGTTCACCACAACCTGTCGTCCGGGGAAATCACCCCGAGTGGGTACCCCTACTCAGCCTCAGCCCGGAACTTACGTTGTCCCGCGAGTCTTCACAGGTCCCGGTGGGAGACTGAGAGAAGGGGGAGAGGTGCGGAGGCCGTCCCCTCTCGATGTGAGTTCACCCACTTGGCCCGATAGTGAGTCCCAGAGAGAAGGTCTCGACGCACCCCTGTACTTTTTACAGCGGCGTGCAACTGAGACGGTTCGCCTGCGGACCTCACCCAATCCTGCCTCAATAGCCTCCGCTAAGAGAAACCTTTTCTAGGGGGATATCAATTGGATGGTATTGCTATTATTCGTATTTTATCACGATGCTCCGAATTATAATCAGACTTATTTTAAAAATCACTATTACCCCTATCCTTTCTGTTGGCTCTCCTGTTGGTTTATTGAAGCCAAACAAAAGTTATTTTCAGTCTATTTCAAAGTCCGTTCAGAAAAATCAAAGACAAAGAATAAAAAAATCTATCTGTGATTTCTCTGTAAAGTGAGTAAAGTCCCAAAGTACGGAGATCAGTCTCCAGCTATCATATCCCAACTCTGACTGTTGTAAGAATTTTCTTCACAGACACACAGTCGTTGGAGTCGAGTTTAGGAAGCTTTAATATCTTGCAGCAAGGAGACAAGTCAGCACAGCAGTACAAAGTTGTCTTCTTTTTACATCTAAGCACACACTCTTTAAAGGCATTTCTGAAGGTTACATAAAGGAACCTCCCTACATCTGCTGTGTTTGCAGCAATAGTCACGTTATGAGATTAAGTTAACCTTGAAGAACAGGAGACATGAGTGCACACAGTGTTCTTTTCTCAAGAGATAATAAGTTGTTCACACACAACATGATTTTCATGACACTGACCCTCAGTCTAAGTCTTCCTCCTTCTTCTGTGCAGTCGTTCAGTGCTGCTCCTGCATCCCTATTTATAGCTGGAGAGAGACCAGCTCATGGGTTCACAGCGCGTGAACGAACCCCTTGAGAGGCGCGTGAATGCGCGTGCCCCTGAACTGAACATCCGGTTTAACTTGTTGACCTCACAGATCCATGACAAACATCACGTGCTTAATGGGAAATCCCCCGATGACATACGTCAATGAAGATAATAGATGAGAGAACACATTGTGCAGCTGTCTATGCCAAATGGGGAATAATTATCACTAAACGAGCTGGGATCGTCGGAAGAGAACAGTCCCTCCTATACAAACAAGCATAGTAGGTTAATAAGAGAGCCATTATACATGCTCCTCGTGCGCCAAAGCCTCATTACATTACAATTACATTACAGTCATTTAGCAGACGCTTTTATCCAATCCAGTAGTATATTACATATCATTCACCCATTCACACACTGATGACAGGCTACCATCAAGGTGCCACCTTGCATGGTAGCCTGACTCTAACTAACATTCATGCAACACTGATGGCAAGCCTTCGGGAGCAACTTGGGGTTAAGTGTCTTGCCCAAGGACACATCGACTGCCGAAGCCGGGTATCGAACCACCGACCCTCTGATTGGAGAACTACCTTGCTCTCCACTACGCTACAGCCGCCCCTCATAAAACATACTTATGTGTCTGTTCGTATGTCAGTGAGCATAAGTAATTATGTAAGCCGTGTCCGTGTGTGTTAACCTCTGGATGTACATGGGCAGCGCAGGGTCGTGTGTGTGTGTGTGTGTGTGTGTGTGTGTGTGTGTGTGTGTGTGTGTGTGTGAGAGTGCACACAAAATAAAGAACTATAAACCTCCAGGCAGAGAGACAGGATGGTGGTGAGTGAAAATGTTGCCTCCTACACATGAAGGAAAGGCTGGCACCCCCATAAGGGAGAGAATCTTAGTTACTATTATTTTAGTTTTTGGTCTTTGTAGTTCATTGTTTTCTCTATTACCTCGGTGCTAACGTTAATAACCCGGGTAATCGGTGACCAAAGTTTGATTCGCATCCTTTTCGCCTCTTCCAACACTTTTATGTGTAAGGCAGCAGCAGGCTTGACTTAGACATTGCTTCCCTAACTTTGTAGAACTAAATGTAAGGATAAATACATAGATGTACCAGGACAAACTGTTTTAACGGTGTTTTTGCTGTGAGCTACACACGGAGAAATAGGCACCACCCGGAATCTGTAGACTACGTTGACCAGACGTCCAGGTTTAGAGCTGGGTGTCCCGAGCCACAACAAATATATCTGTAAAACACTAAAATGAACCAATATTCATTTTTCAATGACATTAATAAAAATATACTTGTTTTACGCCTTCAAGCATTAATCATGTTCCATCCGACTTGATTTGTCCGCATGCGTGTGACTCAATCAATATGTCGTTGTCAAGGTTGTTAGCTTCCATTCCACAGAGAAAGTGTGTGTTTTCTAGAGAGCTTCAGGAGGTTTACTCATTCCTTCGTGAAGTACCGAGCAATGAAACGCTGCATTCTGCACAAACTGCAAGAGTACGTTCTCGTTTTGTGCACGGTGGAAACGGCAATATAAAAGGTCATATTAAGACAGCCAGATGGACTCTCAATGGATCCCCGTTCATGGGGGCTGTGTGGCAGATCTAATTTGTTACCATGGGCGCCAAATGAACAGCCAAAGCGTTTCCGCTGCGCACACGTGCAGCTCACGCAGTCAGTTTGGCCCGCGGCGTAACACCTCTAATGCTAGTCCCTCTTAAGAAGCAAATCAGCACTTATACCATTTAAGATAATCATTTGAACACGGGCACTTCAAAATAAAAAGTTGTTCAAGTCTTTAAACAAGGGGAAATAAAAGCTACTTTGCTCCCCTAGTGTTACTTCTCCTTTTATTCATCAGAGCTGAGGGGGTTGTCAAGAGATCTAGCTCATGGTAAACCTATACATTCTATGGGTTACATGCACATGCAGGTCAAAAGTTCTTAGCTTCGTCATTTGTTTGACACAACTCTTATGCCAGACATGAAGGTGAGCATTTCAGGTGCACTACGGGCAGAGTGGAAACATCAACGCTCACTAATGAGATTAACAGGCAGCCTCAGAGACATCAGTTTTTTTTCTTTCTCTCGCCATCAACTCTGAAGTGCTCAGTGCTCATCAAGTGTAATAAAGAAGTGTTTCTTTATTTTGTATAATGAAAATAGTTTGCAAAGTGCAACCTCCTTCCCCAGTAGGAGGATTTTGTCTGTCTTTGACACTCCGCTGTACTGAGCTCACACCAAACCTTGACTCCTAAACCCGGGTATGAACCCAGCCGTGACTTCTGTGTTCTTCCGTTCCAACCCCTCGTTGTGGAAAAAAAAATCTATCTTCTAATGTCCCGAGATGAGTCTCATTGACCGTTGAAATAAAGATCAAATGAGATAGAGATCAAATGAGACAGAGACCTTATCATATTTAATTCTTGCAAGAAGAGGTGCCGGTTTGCAGCGTCACATAGAATCTGCAAAGAGCACACTGAAGAGACAGTTGTACATACTGTTTATATAGTGTGGTCAACTGGCCTATCCGAGATGTAAACAATCGACCCTGTAGGCATATACAATGGCGTTCAGTCTCTGTTGTCACCTAATAAGGAGTTATCCTCTGCATACATTCCTAAGCTCACACATCACCACCTTGTACGAATCCGCACAGCTTTTCTAACACTACACATTACCTTTACATAGAGTTGTACTTCAAATCGCCATTACACCCTCACGTCTCGTTAGCCAAGAGACTGTTTTGGTTACTAAATTCTTACTTTAAGAAGAATTGTCCACAGAGACCTGATGTAGAAGTACAAACTGCTTTCCAGGTTGCACAAGGTAACTTCAGGTTTTCTAAACTCTACATTTGCATTTTGCAAATCGCATCCCATTTGCATCGGCTCCACCCATGGAAGAAGTCCAGAAACAACCGGGCATTCATTGGCAATAGAAGAGGAAACACACCTCAATAGTTTTTCTTGTGTCGCAGTTTGAATAATGAATACTCCTGAACATAGTAAACTTTAAAAATATATATATTTTTAGGGACAAATCATTTCTAAAGAGTTTTCTAGCAACCAACTCAAATTCTGCTGTTGTGGGTTTCAAGGGGCCTCTGAACCCCAACTGTAATGGAAATTTGCAGTAAGACTCCATGTAAGGTAATGTGTAATGTTAGAAATGCTTGTTCGGAATCCGTACAAGGTGATGTGTAACCGTTAGAAATGCTAATTGAGTCTCATCTCTGGACATTAGGAGACAGATTTCTTTCCACCACACAACACACCTGTATTTCATAAACTGCCTCCATGGTACTCCTATTTTTTGGCAAAAAGGTCTCCTATTTTTTGGCAACACACACACACACAAACAAACACTACATGTACTTTCTTATTTTTCTCTCTTAAAATTACTTGAAGCGAGACCATTTCTCTATCTGTTACAGTGTTAGAAGGTGGTGCAGACATTTAATCTCTCTGCCCGTTAAACTTTTTTGCTGCCGCAGCCTTTAATTTAATCTGAAGACGTTCAATACAGACGTGTGTCGTGTTGAAGGTATTACCAAAAGTCCGACCAAGTAAGATTCTTGTCTTGACTTTTATGTAAAAGGGGCTTAGGTCCGTTTTCAGACGTGACAGCGACATGTTGTCTGTCTGACAAGTGGCTTTATAATATTAAGAATAAACCACATTTTTTGCTAAATCAACAACTTAGTTTCAAAATAATGCATTTACATCTTATTATATTACCACGACTTCAATCAAACCAGATAAGACATACACATTATTACTAAGGTGAGTGGCCCTGCGCTTCAAACTATGACGCTCCCAGCTTCTAGAGTCAGTTTTGGACGTGTCAGGGACGGCATGTCAGTTTCCTCCCGACACATGCATAGTGTGAAACCAGTAAGTTTGGGTCTAGGAAAAGAGCTTGGTTGACGTTAACTTGGCTGGCCAATGACTCGCGTGACCAGAGGCCGAGGTGACAAAATAGAAAAATGTTAGCGATGACTTTTAGTTTAACACTGAACACAAACCTCGGCCTCCTGGGTGAAAGTCCTGAGTTGAACAAGACAAAACTAATAAAAGGACACAAAGGGGCATACCCCTACATGCAAACAATAGAAGTTCCCTGGACTCTCAGAACTTGTGATGGACATTTACAGTATATTCACACATCATTTAGACTAAACAATTTATCAAATATGTTATTTCATTTTAATGTGTATGTAGATATACAGTTATTTCCCCTGTGGATGTCTTTGTTTAGGATACTAACACCTTTTACAACCATCGTTTCTGTCCTGTCTAATCGTTTAATTTGTGTGCGCTCTGATCCTGTGTCAGGTGGGCGAGTCATGCAGCCTCAGATCCTGGAGTTGAACTTCAGCCCAGACTGTGCCAGGGCCTGCCTCTACCACCCGTCCTTCTACAACCACATGTTCCAGACCCTGTTCCTGGATCAGCCCGAGGACTGTCCGGTCACACGAATCATATGATCGGCTCTAGTTTGTCTCTGTAACTCAGTTCCTTGTGAATCTTTAAATCATTGCCTTTTTTTATTTCAATAAAGTTATTACAAGGTTGTCCTCTGATCTGATGGGTACAAAATGAGAAGCAATAAAAACATTTTACGATAAATGGGAATTGTATCATGAATGATTGTGGGGAGAATACCTGCTGCGATGAATCTTTAGTATTCACCTTCACTCTCCTCTCTGCCCTCCTTCCTGTTCATCCCTTTCCTTCTTGTGGCTTCACATGTCAGTCGCCTACTGCTGAGGAGAGTTTAGTGACGAGGAGGTCATAGTGCGACCTGCTGTCTGCTGCAGTAGACCGGAGGGGAAATGAAGAGGAGAGAACATTCAGACATAAATAGAACATCTGCTAACTCGTGTCGTATCTTTCATGCGACCGTGCTGTTGAAGTGATGAGGAAGGATGCTCCGCGGACACTGTTCTTGCTGGTATAATGAAGTTTATTACAAACAAGCAACACATGTCATGACGGACGTCTAGAGCGCCCGGAGGTCTCGAGTCGAATCTGTGAGTTCCCTGACTTTCGAGCTCTTACACCTCCTTATATAGTGTACATGTTATTCACATTTGGGCTGAAGTCAAGGCCTTGTATGGGGCTCCGATATGCTATACATTTGCCCTTTGGCCCCTTCGGCCCCTGGTATCCCGCACAACTGCTTCCTATATATCATATAAGACAAGAGCACTGGGGGCCTTTGTTGTATAGTGCAAGGCCTGAAAATATACCACACTCGTAAAAAGGGAAGCATAAGCAAGCAGCTCTAGATGAAGAAGTGAAAGTGTGGAAGAGGAAATTTGTTCATTTGATGTGAGATTAGATAAATGACCACCAGTTTCCACCAATAAAGCTCTTACGCCCTGTGGCAAGTGTCTTTTTCTTTATTTTTCTTGTTTTATTCATGTTTCTACTTTACTATGCTATCATTATTTGCTAATGAATCACTGGTCAGTGTTTTTCTACCAAATTAAATGTTGGTGTTGTAACTTCTACTACCCTTCGTGTTGTAGTGTAGATTTACCTTTACTTAAGTAGACGGGGCCTTAAATCTACAGTGTGTGTATTTTTGTGTGTATTTCTATATTTTTGTTTTTTATTTTTCTTTGCAACTTTAAAGGCACTGAACCAAAACGGACAACAGCAGCTGTCACGTGGTTTTAATTTCCACACTCATCCACATAGTAGCAACACTTTTTGGATTCCAAACATCTCTCCCACCACCTGAGACATCCACCAACATATAGAGATCCCAGCCGTCTCTCAGAGGACACACAGAGACAGAGAAAGGAAACGCATTTATATCAATCTGAATGTGTTAATATTCATATTACTTTCTTTGCGTATTTTTGTATTGTGATGCTTTGTAATGCGTTGCCAGGTGCCTTATCCTCACCTCCCCCTCAGTATGAAGGTCAGAGCTGTGTGGTGTCTCTCTCTCAAAGAAAACACTGCTGCATCCAGTTCCAACATGTCTTCAGTCACAGTGACCTCATTCAACCTCAGAACTACTCTTTACTTTTTTCACTTAAATAGTTTTCCCCTAAAATGACCCTTCAATGACCTCAACTTTGACCTATATAACTAATACTTTTTTCTACTTTTTTTAACGCTGTATTTATTGTGTTTTTTACATGAAGTGACATCTGTGAAGACTCAGATCAGCTACTAACCGGAGATAAAAACCAACCAGCAGAGAAAGTACTGCTGATTCTGGGACAGAAGGTAATGACATTAAGAAAAAAACAAATAAGGAAATAAAGGAAATGATCATATGACATTTTTTTCACATTAAGAAAAAAACACCACAAAACATGATAAGCCTCTACAACATTTTTCTTCTCAGTTTTCTAAGCGCCTGAGCTAGTTGTAGGTTGAAATATAATAAAGTGCTGTCACGTGTGCATGTATGAAGCCAAAACATGAGAGACTCTTTTATTCTCTCCTTTATTACCTCAACAATACTTTTAGTAAGTTTTGAGGCATTTAATTACACACCATCAAACCAATAAGAAAGAATGATGAAAAAGTATTTATTAAATTCAAGGGTGTTGCGCAAACACAGGTAAGACAATGTCGTATCTTTCATGCGACAGTGCTGTTGAAGTGATGAGGAAGGATGCTCCGCGGACACTGTTCTTGCTGGTATAATAAAGTTTATTACAAACAAGCAACACATGTCATGACGGACGTCTAGAGCGCCCGGAGGTCTCGAGTCGAATCTGAAAGCCCTGCCTTTCGGGCTCTCGCACCTCCTTATATAGGGTACATGTTATTCAACATTCAACATAAAGAGTGATAAGGAAATAAGGAAATAAAGGAAATAAAGGAAATGATCATATGACTGAGCCGCAAAATCGGATAGGATAGAGCCCTTGTCGTATCTTTCATGCGACAGTGCTGTTGAAGTGATGAGGAAGGATGCTCCACGGACACTGTTCTTGCTGGTATAATAAAGTTTATTACAAACAAGCAACACATGTCATGACGGACGTCTAGAGCGCCCGGAGGTCTCGAGTCGAATCTGTGAGTTCCCTGACTTTTCGGGCGCTTAAACCTCCTTATATAGGGTGCATGTTATTCACATTTGGGCTGAAGTCCAGACCATGTCTGGGGCTCCGTTAAACTAAACATCTACCCTTCCGCCCCTGGTATCCTGCACATCTTCTTCCCATATAAGGACAAAGACACTTGGGGCCTTCGCTGTATTGTGCAAGACCTAAAAATATACCACACCCTCAAGTGTAGGAGCATGTAGTACGGGCCGAGTAAAACCTGGAACGACATCTTATGGTCAGTTTAATAACTGGAGAGTGTAGAATCACAATTCGATTGACTGTTACCACTCTGACATTTGTTGACGAACGGTGTCTGATGCAGCCTCTCATCGAATATCTACATCTCAGAGGTAGCATAAATTTTATGAGAAAAAGTAAGGAAATAGCGGCAATAAGCATGCTGTATGAATGAAGGGATCTAAAACTGGTGAAGAGGATGAGTGTGTGTGTTTACTTTGGGATGAGAAGAAACTGGGGAGAATGGGTGTGCGTAGGAGTGCTGCATGTGTGTGTGTGTGAAACTTGGCTGCTGATGTGTTCCAGCTGTGTGCCATAAAATGCATAGGAAGAGAATAGATGTGTTAAAGTTAAAAGAAAGAAAAAACACATTATGATTGAATAAACATGGATAGGTGGTGATTTGAGAACGGGACATTTAATAATTTGTAAGGATAGATATGTGGCCCGATGTATTGTATAAAACTATGAGCTTCTTTTTAGAAGACGTAATGAATTGAACGAGTTAGTAAATAAAACATGAGCTCTTCTTAAAAGGGACGTAATATAATAAATGAGCTGTTAAATGCACAATGAACTTCGTTTAAGAAGGGTAGCGTTTGAAACCCCCCCCCTCACTCGTCTCAAAATTCCCTCCAGATGGAGGTCGGAATGTGGGGGTGTGAAGGCGTTCGGTGACACTCTCTTGGGAGTTACAGAGAATTCCTTTGCCGTTTGAACTGTTTGGTCCAGTTGGTGTTCACTAAATGCTACAATGTTTTGGTGTTCACTAAATGCTAACTGAAGCGTGTTTGTTGGCAGAAGGGAAGCGAGTGACGATATATACCGACTCTGCATATGCACATAATGTGTGCCACTTGTTTGGAGCAGTGTGGAAGAACCGAGGGTTTAAGAAAACGGATGGTTCGCCGATACAGCATCACGCCCAGATCATGAAATTGCTGCATGCTATGATGAAGCCTAAAGAAATAGCAATAGCTAAATGTGCAGCACATAGGAGGGATGTGTCGTATCTTTCATGCGACAGTGCTGTTGAAGTGATGAGAAAGGATGCTCCGCGGACACTGTTCTTGCTGGTATAATAAAGTTTATTACAAACAAGCAACACATGTCATGACGGACGTCTAGAGCGCCCGGAGGTCTCGAGTCGAATCTGTGAGTTCCCTCCTTTTCGGGCTCTTAACCCTCCTTATATAGGATGCATGTTATTCATATTTGGGATGAAGTCCAGACCATGTATTTGGCTCCGTTAGTCTAAACATCTACCCTTCCACCCCTGGTTTCCTGTACATCTTTTTCCCATGGTATCCTGAACATCCTCTTCCCATATAAGGACAAAGACCTTGGGGCCTTCGCTGTATTGTGCAAGACCTAAAAATATACCACATATTCATCAAGGGTTTCACAAGGGAATAGAGCGACTGATGAA